>NW_013667933.1:176936-180547 GCF_000517525.1 Limulus polyphemus
AAACTTGCCCAACACTTGGTAAATATGGCAGGATATAAACTTGCCCAACACTTGGTAAATATGGCAGGATATAAACTTGCCCAACACTTGGTAAATATGTCAGGATATAAACTTGCCCAACGCTTGGTAAATATGGCAGAATATAAACTTGCTCAACACTTGGTAAATATGGCAGGATATAAATTTGCCCAACGCTTGGTAAATATGGCAGGATATAAATTTGCCCAACGCTTGGTAAATATGGCAGGATATAAACTTTCCATTGTTGTAAGATTTGATAAATATTAAGGTTTTATCTCATAATTCATCACTAAGTGATAATTACTTAATGTTTTGGTATCTTTAGTTATCAGCGGCTCATATGGCACAGCAGGAACATTTTCATCGACAAATGCTGATGGAACGAGAGATATTGGCCCGCACCGGAGGAGCAATGCCACCTCAACTTCTGGCACAGCATGAAGAATTCCTTCGGTAATTAAACTTTAAAGTTTGATACATTTCATAGTTAGGAAAATATTTTAAAATGATGTTTTTATTTCACAAATCTTAAGTCATAGAAATACTTTTATCTCTTCACTCTATAGCATAAAAAGTAACATCCAGTAATGTATTTTGCTCTATCTTATAAAGTGTAAAGAAAGCAGCTACCAAATTT
The DNA here is from genome assembly GCF_000517525.1 of Limulus polyphemus. Lineage (NCBI taxonomy): Eukaryota > Metazoa > Arthropoda > Merostomata > Xiphosura > Limulidae > Limulus > Limulus polyphemus. Next base: position 177,595 of record NW_013667933.1, read on the forward strand.
CCTAATGTTTAAAGAATGTAAGCTTAGTATGACATACTTTCACACATTCCAGTACAAATACTTGTATAGTGAATCAGATCTTATAATCTGATATACAACCATCAATAAACCAGATGGTATAATCTAAAATACCAATATTAAACACTTGTACAGTTGATGAAATACTCTTAACTTCACACTGTAGCATCAAACACTCCAAAAATTAACAAGATACATGCCAGAATCACTTCTAGAGTCAACCAGGTATTGTAGCCTCACACAAAGTGATATCAGTCACTCCTCCAGTCAACCAGATAATGTAACCTCACAAACCGTTATGTCAACCACTTCAGCAGTCAATCAGATATTGTAACCTAACAGAAAGTGATATCAGTCACTCCTCCAGTCAACCAGATAATGTAACCTCACAAACCGTTATGTCAACCACTTCAGCAGTCAATCAGATACTCTGATCCTACACACACACACACACACTGGTATCACTTGTGTAGTTAATGAAACACTATAATCTGATGTGTGCTAACATCAAACATGTTTATAGTCATCAAGATATCATAATTGCAGCCTCTGATGCTAGTAATGTTGTGAGGTTATTGATATGAAACAAATATCAGTCTGCCTTGTTTCAATTCCAGAATGGACTAGAATGGGTCATTGAAATTTTCAAAAAGTATAATTTGGTAGTAGGATGGACTCAGCATCCTTTTTCATGATGTACACATTTATCAAAGTTAGTAGGATGGACTCAGCATCTCTTTTCATGATGTACACATTTATCAAAGTTAGTAGGATGGACTCAGCATCCTTTCTTGTGATGTACACATTTATCAAAGTTAGTAGGATGGACTCAGCATCCTTTCTTGTGATGTACACATTTATCAAAGTTAGTAGGATGGACTCAGCATCCTTTCTTGTGATGTATACATTTATCAAAGTTAGTAGGATGGACTCAGCATCCTTTTTCATGAAGTACACATTTATCAAAGCTAGTAGGATTGACTCAGCATCCTTTTTTGTGATGTACACATTTATCAACGTTAGTAGGATGGACTCAGCATCCTTTTTCGTGTATTATAACCTCATTCCAACAGTCAAACATATACTGTAACCTCACTGAAAGTAACATAAAACACTCCGGCAGTCAACCATATACTGTAACCTCACTCAAACTATAATTAGTTACACAGAAACTTAATGGTAAACATTTGATTACTCAAGAGGGGTCAGCAAATTCTCTGTTTTTATGCATCTGGCATCTGTAGAGGAGTATTTATTATGATAAATGTGTACATATATACTGTAACCTCACTGAAAGTAACATAAAACACACCAACAGTCAACCATATATTGTAACCTTACTCAGAGGAACGTCAAACACTCCAGCAATCAACCATACACTGTAACCTTACTGAAAGTAACAAAACACACCAACAGTCAACCATATACTGTAACCTCACTGAAAGTAACATAAAACACACTAACAGTCAACCATATATTATAACCTCATTCCAACAGTCAAACATATACTGTAACCTCACTGAAAGTAACATAAAACACTCTGGTAGTCAACCTTATACTGTAACCTCACTGAAAGTAACATAAAGCACTCCAGCAGTCAACTACAGGTTGACTACCAGAGTGTTTTGTTACTGTCAGTAAGGTTACAGTATATGGTTGATTGCTGGAGTATTTTATGTTACTTTCAGTGAGGCTACAATATATGGTTGACTGTTGGTGTGTTTTATGTTACTTTCAGTGAGGTTACAGTATATGGTTGACTACCAGAGTGTTTTGTTACTTTCAGTGAGGTTACAATATATGGTTGACTGTTGGTGTGTTTTGTTACTGTCAGTGAGGTTACAGTATATGGTTGATTGCTGGAGTGTTTGATGTTCCTCTGAGTAAGGTTACAATATCTGGTTGACTGTCATATGATGCAGTAAATACTTACTGATTGTGCTTAAGCTTGGAAATGTAATTTTTAAAACAAATTAGTCAAGTAATCCATTAAAAACGTTGTGTTTCTCTTTAGTTTATAAATTTGTTTTAATGTTGTAAAAATGGCTCCAGCTGGGGTTTGTTCAGTGTTTGTGTTTGTAAAATAAAATGCACTTTGCTTTATTGAAACAAATTTTTAATTATAAGATTGTTAATATTTTTAAGGTTCAATTTACTACAATGACAGTAAAAACTTGTCAGTTAAAAATAAATCTCCAAATTTACTTGTCTCACTTAGCCACCAGCAACAACACGAACGTGAAATGAAACTTCGCAAATTGGAAGAAGCTGCTCGGGGAGGTCACTAAGCTGACAAACTTTCCAGTCTTGTTTCTAGTTTCCTTTTTTTATTGTTGAATATGTTGTTATTGCTCAGTGAAGACCTATAAATACAATAGAATAATTTGTAGTAATCTTCACATTAACAGCCTAATGGTTTTTTAAGGTGCTGATTAACACTTTATGAAGACTTGAAAGAACGATTTGATTATGATACTTGTCGAGACCGTACACGGCTTATGGTATATCATCTAAGGCTGATTATAATACTTGTCGACTGTACACAGCTTATGGTATATCATCTAAGGCTGATTATGATACTTGTCGAGACCGTACACAGCTTATAGTATATCATCTAAGGCTGATTATAATACTTCTCGAGACCGTACACAGCTTATGGTATATCATCTAAGGCTGATTATAATACTTGTCGACTGTACACAGCTTATGGTATATCATCTAAGGCTGATTATGATACTTGTTCGAGACCGTACACAGCTTATGGTATATCATCTAAGGCTGATTATAATACTTGTCGAGACCGTACATGGCTTATGGTATATCATCTAAGGCTGATTATAATACTTGTCGAGACCGTACCATGGCTTATGGTATATCATCTAAGGCTGATTATAATACTTGTCGAGACCGTACCATGGCTTATAGTATATCATCT
>NW_013667933.1:180996-185867 GCF_000517525.1 Limulus polyphemus
GTCGAGACCGTACACAGCTTATGGTATATCATCTAAGGCTGATTATAATACTTGGAGACCGTACACAGCTTATGGTATATCATCTAAGGCTGATTATGATACTTGTCGAGACCATACACAGCTTATAGTATATCATCTAAGGCTGATTATGATACTTGTCGAGACCGTACACAGCTTATGGTATATCATCTAAGGCTGATTATGATACTTGTTCGAGACCATACACAGCTTATGGTATATCATCTAAGGCTGATTATTACCATAAGCTGTGTACAGTCTCGAAAAGTATCATAATCAGTCTTAGATGATATACCATAAGCTGTGTACAGTCGACAAGTATTATAATCAGCCTTAGATGATATACCATAAGCCGTGTACGGTCTCGAAAAGTATCATAATCAGCCTTAGATGATATACCATAAGCCGTGTACGGTCTCGAAAAGTATCCAGTCTCAACAAGTATTATAATCAGCCTTAGATGATGTACCATAAGCTGTGTACAGTCGACAAGTATTATAATCAGCCTTAGATGATATACACAGCTTATGGTATATCATCTAAGGCTGATTATGATACTTGTCGAGACCGTACATGGCTTATGGTATATCATCTAAGCACTCATGAAAATTGCTTTGTGCTATAAGTTATTATTTTCTCTTTCTACAACACTAATGATGACAGAATAGCAGTCTTGTGTTCCCGATAGGTGTTTTAAAATTAACAACTGTTTTTATTCCTTTGTCAGAGTAAGATTAATTTTTTTTTTCTGTTTTCTCTCAGAAAAGAGAAGAAAAAACTTTTTTTTTGTTAAGTCTACAGCAAAATGTGATTTATATATATTTTTTCTTGTCCTCGACAACTTTAAATACAATATAATAACTGTATGACATAGATTTTATCATTTTTGTATTAAATTAACTATCGGGATTTTACGTGTTTTCTGCATCTGTTTAACGAGGCTTGTAACCTGAATTGCGATAAATTTCTTTAATAATAAGATTTGTAATTGTTTCATAGTTCGTGTTAAACTCTGGCATTAGAAATATAAAAAGCTTATACTGGTGCATTTGAGAACTGAACGAAAATTTAGGGTAATAAAAAAAATGCAAGCTTCTAAGATGTCGTTAAAGCTTATGATCTTAAATTGTCTTTTATGAGAGAAAATCAAAAACTTTAGCCCATGGGCACCACAGAAAGTAAATTGAAAATAGTTCGCTGTATATATAAAAACACTTCTGTTGTTGGATATGTATGCTATAACTTATCAAACAGTAGAAAGAGTTGATTATTTATGGTATAGGATTTGTTGATAAGTCACATAGGGGACACATTTGACATAAGTATCTTGTAGACAAAAATAGAAATAATATTTGTCATGTTAAAGTGGTGGAAAATGTGTTTGTTATTCAACCAATCAGTATGAGAAGCTGACTTAAGTATGTAATAATATTTATTAACAGTTTTTATGGCAAATATAGTCCTGTGACATTAAAATGGTTTGTCAACATATATATTTGGGAGGAAAAAAAAATGCTCTCAGTTTTTTTGTGCCCATGGAATTACCCAAATTAAATAACTGTGTTTAAGTTACAGAACAAGGGACCTTTTAATATCAATGGGTCTCTAACTTTATTTTGTATTCTACATGGGATGGTTCCACATACAAGTATCTATTCTTGTGGTTGTTTTTGTAATTATCCCATGCACTTCATTCAGACTCAGTTTATAGTATTTGTATTAAATCGTCATAGCCAATCAAAGGCCAGCTATTAAAGGAAATTATCCCCTTTTTTTGTTTTTATAGCATACTGATGGGGTTTTACCTAGAACAAATGTAACTGTAAATAAGTACAAAGAGAAATGATGATTAGGGTTTCACGATACAGTTTTGGGATTGAAGGAACACCTTCTTAATGCCTGTATTTCTCATTGTACTAAGCAGTTAATGGTTTTTAGAGAAACAAATACCGAAACCTTGTCCCACCACTTACTAAGCCTATTCAGTCCATTCATTATCTTTTTAAACAAAATATGCTAAAATAAAAGAGCCATCTGTAGAAGTATTTATTTTATTAATGGTCAGTTAAAATAATTGCACGTTAGTGATGAGATAACCAGTGGACAAAGACCTTTTCATAAATGTTTTAGTTGTGGGAGAGAAGTAGTAGTAGTCTTAAGTATATTCTACAGATAAATATATCATAAAACACAAATATTTCTTTAGCTAACATTATGTATGTATAAATCATTTATTGCCTTTTTATTTGAACTGAAGGGTGTAATCTACTTTTCAAGATTCCTTTTATGTTTGATTTCTTATTCAAATTGTATATTTTGTGGTCTATAATGTTTGTGACGAAAGACGCCAGTGTTATCGAATGGAAGCTAGGACTAACCATAGTGTAGTATCTCATTTAAATGTGATATTCACAGGTCTCTGCCTTTTATCGTTTTCATCGCTCCTTAAGAGAGACGAAATCTTTCAAAGGAGCTGCTTTATTTATAGCTAGCACTTAAGCTACAATTTATCCTTACCTTAGTGTAATGAGACAAGGGATTGCTGGCGTTTATCTGTAGGGGAAAAAAAGAAATTAATTATTTTGATGGATTCCACTGTTTCATTTGATTGGAAACACTTCGCCCCATTCAGCATCTTCTACGTGCAGGTAGTGATTTCATTTAAAGTGCAATTTTCAATCAAGGTTTTGTTTTGAAAGCTATTTCTTATATTTCTGTGTTAGATATTTAGAAGATGCTCTAAGATGATTATTTGTATTGTTTGAAAGAGAGAGAAAAAAAGTAGTTTCGGCATAACCCATTGTTTTGAATATTCATTGTACATTGTGTAAAGTAGGTTTTATCTGACTTTTTAATGTTATGGAAGTATCGAGAAAATGATCTTCGTGTATTTGTGATCGTGACTAGCGATTTTGTGGCTCCGTACTTCTCGAACTCGCAGGCACAAGTTTGTTGATGTGACTGAATAAATTAAAAGTTTTTCAACACTCCCCCTCCATTTTCCAGCACCTGATGCTTAGCTACGTAGTGATCACTTATATCGAATGGACATTTCCCATCATGCTCCAAATGAATATTACTTTCCTAAGCCTTGCACCCGTTACTTTAGCCCGTGTGAAATATGTTCAATATATTTAACAGTGAACGAAAGTAGCTTGAAAAAATACGGTGTTTCTGTGGTGCTTGTGAAGGTTTTCTTTTTAAATAACTTGTATAAAATGTTCACGTAAAGACTTTTTATTGCTCTTTTTGTAGATCATTGCGTGAGTGGATGTTCACTGATTCAATTTTTAGTTCAGAAAAGGTAGTTGGTATTGTTATTTAATATGCCTTTCTACATAACTTGGCCTAAATTAAAATTGTAAGATAAATTAATAATCAAAATGCTTAACAAAAAAAAACCTTTGTTATTTTTATTTTTTAACAAGTACTTGTCTCTCTTTCAGCTTTTTTGTCTAGACGTATGAACTTATAAATATGTAATTTTTAATTTTGGGTTTTAATATAGAATCAACCAGGGCGATATTTTTTTTCTGAAATCTTACGTCACCTTAGAATTTTCAATGAAAATTTCTTGCCCTACCCACCTCTGGCTTGGACATAATATAGGGCCCAAAAAAGTTTATTATTTTTCTCGTGAAAATATCGATTTCCTGTCACTATTTTACCATGGTAACGGTTAAAATATCGTCCTCGAATCAACAAGGATTTGTAATTATGAATAATTAATTTTACTCGCTAAATAATTTGGAAGTAATTGGTCTAAACATTTGAACCCAAAACGCGAAATACCCGCTTATCGTCTGGTGCAGAAGGAACGGTGTTTATCAATAAAAGTGTGTTTACTAAAACTACCAGTCTATAAACAATGGTAAGCGGTATCTTAGGTGTTGGTATTACCAACATATATATAAACCAACTGTTTAACTAATGAAGAATTTCAGTGGTGTTGGTTGAGTATGATTTTTAAACTTATCATCTTTTGTGTTATAGTAGTTACAATGCACAAAAGTAGTATTTTTATATTAGCTGCACATAAGTTTTAAAATTTGTTGTCTATATTGTATATTTACAGTTTAAAAGAAATAAACCAAACTGAATGGAAGAAAGCTTGAAAGAAACCCTTATTTTAAACGATACCCAGGAATTACAGTAAATGGGTGTAATTAATAGGGGATGTTTTGGGGCAAAGCGTGTCTGTTTTTCATATCTAGAAATTGTTACAAGTTAGTAATGTAAATGAACACTAGGGGGCGCTTTAAGTTTAAATGCATAATTAACCCTTATTGCACTCGATACAAAATTTACACTGTTTTATGAGAAAGTTCTAAATGGGTCTACTGATGTTACTATCAGTACTTCGTATCAAATAGCGTGAAACTATTCAAAATGTTTAATAAGTGGACTTTCTACTTAAGAAAAATAGTCAACTATTCGTAAGCGCTCGAGTTTTGGGTCTCGTTTGAAAATAATAAGTTTACTGAGGGTGTTCTACCACGTTGTAACGTAACTTTGGATAACTACGTCAAGTTGATAAACTAATAATCACGTAAAGAACAAAACAAACATTGCTCTGTTCACATGTAATTAGTTCACTTGAACAGAAAATGAGAATATTTATTTTTTACAATTACAAATTTTCCTTCCCTGGCGGCAGAACCGGGGAGGGCACTCTGAGGACACATGTCCTTCCCACTTTTTTTTTGTCAAAGTAATAAATAGAAATTAAAAGTTATAACATTAGAAATACCCAGTTGTAAAACAGTAAAAATTATAACATTAGAAATACCCAGTTGTAAAACAGTAAAAATTATAACATTAGAAATACCCAGTTGTAAGACAGTAAAAATTAT
>NW_013667933.1:186867-193877 GCF_000517525.1 Limulus polyphemus
AAGACAGTAAAAATTATAACATTAGAAATACCCAGTTGTAAGACAGTAAAAATTATAACATTAGAAATACCCAGTTGTAAAACAGTAAAAATTATAACATTAGAAATATACAGTTGTAAGACAGTAAAAATTATAACATTAGAAATACCCAGTTGTAAGACAGTAAAAATTATAACGTTAGAAATACCCAGTTGTAAAACAGTAGAAATTATAACGTTAGAAATACCCAGTTGTAAAACAGTAAAAATTATAACGTTAGAAATACCCAGTTGTAAAACATCTTCTAGTTGCCACCACTCATACAAGCTCGAATTAATTTGCAATTTATTTTTGAAAAATCAGTAAAAGTTTGAAAAAAGCCCCATAGTAATCCAAAGTGCTACCGACACCTATGTTTTCTAAAGAATCTATCGGGGACATTGGAAACTTTCAAGCCGTGTTTCTCGAACTTGAGAAACAACGCAAGCTGATTTCGTTGCGAAGAGTCATGTTTTTAATTTTTACTTTAACTGAAAATGTTTACCATGATTAACTAGCTAAATTTCATATCGGACGACTACAGGTCTAATCTTGTAAGGAAACTTAAGACCAGTAGAAACTAATTTCCTTCCAATCAAAATAAAACAAAATATATCTTCAAACCCAAACTGTTTTTGACGCATGACGTCAAGTTAGCAGATAATATTTTTTAAGATAACTGTTGTGAAAATCGCATCTTGTGAGTTTCGTTATCAAACTTCAAAAGTGTATTTATCGTCAATACTTCCAAAAGCATTAATGCTCTTCGAAAATTAATTCATTACGTCGCCGCTAAGAGCGCTTTGAACGAAACTAGCCTTTAACGACTATAATCTTTAAAAGTTACAAATGAATGACTGATTTAACGGATAAAAGTTTAGCCAGAGAATTTCAGTAAGAAACTTAACTATGTGAAAAAACTTACTCCGTTTTAGTATATGTAGGTTTTTTTAAAACTGGGGTTCCAAGTAATACTTATTACTTCAAAATTATCCCAAATGTAACTGGTAGAGAAAATACATCTGGATTAATGAATTATGGAGCGAATACGAGTCTTGTAATATTCATTTACGATTGCATGATTAATTAGAAAGAAAAAAAAAACACCTGGTGGGCACTTCTGGCACTAAACATTTTGCGAATATACAACAATACAAGTTTGATGTCATAATTTTGTAGTTTGTTGCCACTAGGTGTCACAAATTCGGTTGCGGTGATTAACATAAAATTTCAAAACATTTACGCGTGAATAAATTGGCAGAGACATAAAATAAACATTGGTGTTTTGTTTGAATAGCTACCAAAAATAAAATTTCAGAAGAAACAAACTTTTGGCATGCATTTTCTGCTTAAATAGTTTATTTAATTTTTTTTTTAATTGTTTATAAACTTGTTTAAAATTCTTTACACTTTTAGTTTTTAATCTGCCACTTGGTAATAAATTTATCTTGATGAATGTCTAAATAGATAAATAATTTAAATGCACTGCGTTCGAAAAACAAACACGTCAAAACAAGGAAAAGTGTCTTTGTCGTCTAGTTTTTTTTTTTACGTTTGTAAAACTATCGAACCTACAACTATTATCTACCTTCTATTGGTTTTTAACGAAACATTTTGTAAAATTATCTTACGTAAAAAGTGCACTAAAGGACCTTATATGCTGGATGTGTGTGTCTGAAGTTCCTTGTTCGAGCCCCGTTACCACCCAAAATTATGAAAAATAGTAGTGTGATGGACTGTGAATCCGGGTGTTCATGGCTAGCATCCATATCCCGCAAAATCACACTCCGCAATTTGTAGTCATGGATGCGTTATAAGAGTGTCAGTCATAGCGAAGTTTTTTGTTTTAGAACAAAGCTACATTGACCTTTTAACATTGTAAGTCCGTAGACTTATCGCTGTTCCATCGGGGGACATATATCAAAGGAAAGTGCACGTGAAATCTTTATTTTTACGTATTTTCAACACTGGATTTTTTATTTAGCAGTACATTACAAACACGAGAGGGCGTCAGGTGATACCTATTGCTGCATGTGATTGGTTGAGAGTACTCCTATTTTACACGTTTGTATTGTAACGATTATGAGTATTCACATTAAAATTGTTTCATTTCATAGTTTATGTTCCAAATTATTACTATACGTATAGCGGTTGTTCAAACATAAGTGTTCCAAATTACTACTATACGTATAGCGGTTGTTCAAACATAAGTGTTCCAAATTACTACTATACGTATAGCGGTTGTTCAAACATAAGTGTTCCAAATTACTACTATACGTATAGCGGTTGTTCAAACACAAGTGTGCTTATGTTCCAAATTACTACTATACGTATAGCGGTTGTTCAAACATAAGTGTTCCAAATTACTACTATACGTATATCGGTTGTTCAAACATAAGTGTTCCAAATTACTACTATACGTATAGCGGTTGTTCAAACAAAGTGTTCCAAATTACTACTATACGTATAGCGGTTGTTCAAACATAAGTGTGCTTATGTTCCAAATTACTACTATACGTATAGCAGTTGTTCAAACATAAGTGTGCTTATGTTCCAAATTACTACTATATGTATAGCGGTTGTTCAAACATAAGTGTGCTTATGTTCCAAATTACTACTATACGTACAGCGGTTGTTCAAACGCAAGTGTGCTTATGTTCCAAATTACTACTATACGTATAGCGGTTGTTCAAACATAAGTGTGCTTATGTTCCAAATTACTACAATACGTATAGCGGTTGTTCAAACATAAGTGTGCTTATGTTCCAAATTACTACTATACGTATACGGTTGTTCAAACATAAGTGTGCTTATGTTCCAAATTACTACTATACGTATAGCGGTTGTTCAAACACAAGTGTGCGAAATAACTTTAAAATGATAAACATACTGGGGAAAGAAAAAGGTTCGAAACGTATGATTTGTGCTGTGATTTTTTTAACACAATGAAAATATGCTCTGAACAGACGAATTCAAATACCCTTCTCAAAGATTTCAACTGTACAACATATACAAAGAAAAAATGTTATTGTCAACATGTAGCTCACTTTGAGAAAACACCTCTAGTAAGAACTTCCTACTCGTACTTCCAGCAAGCTGTTCATGGCAGGTCACTTACAAATGAACCAAGTTTGAATTTGAAAAATCTACCTGTACTTTCAGCAAGCTGTTCATGGCAGGTCACTTACAAATGAACCAAGTTTGATTTTGAAAAATCTACATGTACTTTCAGCAAGCTGTTCATGGCAGGTCACTTACAAATGAACCAAGTTTGATTTTAAAAAATCTACCCACACTTTCAGCAAGCTGTTCATGGCAGGTCACTTACAAATGAACCAAATTTGATTTTGAAAAATCTACCTGTACTTTCAGCAAGCTGTTCATGGCAGGTCACTTACAAATGAACCAAGTTTGATTTTGAAAAATCTTCCCACACTTTCAGCAAGCTGTTCATGGCAGGTCACTTACAAAAAATAACCATTTCATCGGCAGGTGGCCTTATGGAAGTTTCATCTGGATGGCCAATACGTGGAAGTATGATCCGTATTGAAGATTGACATTTCACTTAGACAGTGTAACATGTGGAAGCTTGACCTGTATAGAGGTACGACATGAACAGATGGCCTGTATATCAGAGTAACACTTAGAATGACCTGTGTAAAATTTCATGTATAAAATGACCTACACAAACGAGTCGTATGAAGTTTTATTAATGTAACTATGTAGCAAGTGGTCTCAGACTTCAAGAAATGAAAACGTGGAGGAACGAGTGTCAATTTGTCTTATGCCAATTTGACCAGTAATACGCTACAGGGTCGCCATAGCAACAGTCATTGCAGGACTGAAGACTGTTTAAATTATAATAATAATAAGTTCGGGACTTCTCTCTACCGCTATTCGTTTTTTTTTTTCATGTTTGAGATAGTTCTTGCAAAGGAAATATGGACTCCTGAAATTTCTTTTTCACTCTTACTTCCGAGTGTGGATCACACAAGTCGAATTGTTAAAGTGTAAATGGCCACTGACCTACCTTGGTGAATTTGTATCTAATATAAATACTGTGAAAAGGAGATTGATTTTCTGAGACAAGTTCTCGAAATATATATATATATGTTAAGTATATTTATACATTCTGGACTAAACGTGCTCTGTAGCGGAATCCTGAATCAGTGAGTCTCAACACAGTAGCTCAGAATTGTAAAGTGACCACATGATGACCTCGGATATCGTAATTACTCATCGTTTTAAGAATATTATTTTAAAATTTCACCTATATGTTTGTGGACTAATATTCTGCAATAGTTTCACCATGCTTTGCTATTTATTACTTTGAAGACCAAATGTTTATTTCTGGACTCTTATTTTGCATGGCTTGGTAGGGCCTAATGGTTAGAGCGCTTGACTCGCAATTTACGGATCCGGGTTCGAATCCCCGTCACCCACCATACTCGCCACTTTCAGCCGTGGGGGGCGTTATAATGTAACTGCCAATCTCACTATTTGTTGGTAAAAAGAGGAGTTAGGGAATTGACTTACTGCCTTCCCTCTAGTCTATCACTGCTGAATTAGGGACGGCGAGCGCAGACAGTCCTCGAGTAGCTTGGCGCGAAATTCAAACCAAACCAAATTTACTTTGCAATATTTTCTCCGTCTTTTCGCTTATTACCTTGAAGCATCACGCTTATCTTCCTATGCAGTGCAGGCCGCCATTTAAAAACCTATTTTAAAGGTATCATATTTTATACATCAGTATTACGGTAAATGCAGCAGCTTAACGAATATGTTAATATTGAACATTTATTAAATGCAATAAAAAAACAATATATTATTAATGGTAACAAAACATGAATAAATAATGACTCTTATTCTTTACGTAATTCATTTCAATTCAGAACATAATTTTCAACTTTTTATTGACGTTATTTTGAAAAAGTTTAATACACAATTCTAACAGGTTTGAGTATTATTATTTTTTAATATCAGCTCTATTTTAGGCCTAAGATTGTGAATCACAAGATTCGGAAGTATATTTCATCACAGGCTCCACCTGGAATCTTAAACAAATCGGATGTGATGACTACGTCACAATCTCTTGGAGCATGTTCAAATGTGCTAGATTTGGTGGGTGATCTGAAATTCGAGTGTTGGTTTATACCTGTTATTAGTTTCATTTTCGTAGAGCCAATATAATCTTGCTGACAGCAAGGACAAGTAAATGCCCAATACCAATGCTCATCAGGCAGTTAGTTGGTAAGTTAGTTCAGTACTCTACACATTTTATGTCGCTCATAAGGAGAGGACATTGAACAAGTAAATGGTCGTTTAGTTGTATTTGTGAGTAGAAACTATCGCTCGGTTATCTTTAGTTGTACAACTTTAAGTCGAGAAATGCTTTACTTTTGATGACTTTTATTATTTCCAGATAACACTGAAGTTTTGGAACCATCGAGAAAATCAACTACTTAAATATGAACGTTGTATTGAGTTGGTTCATCAACTACTTAAATATGAACGTTGTATTGAGTTGGTTCATCAACTCCCTAACTATGAACGTTGTATTGAGTTGGTTCATCAACTCACTAAATGTGAACGTTGTATTGAGTTGGTTCATCAACTTCATAAATATGAACGTTGTATTGAGTTAGTTTATCAACTCCATAAATATGAACGTTGTATTGAGTTGGTTCATCAACTCTATAAATATGAACGTTGTATATAATTGGTTCATCAGCTCCCTGAATGTGAACGCTGTATTGAATTGGTTCATCAATTCCATAAATATGAACGTTGTATTGAGTTGGTTCATCAACTCCCTAAATATGAACGTTGTATTGAGTTGGTTCATCAACTCCCTGAATGTGAACGTTGTATTGAGTTAGTTTATCAACACCATAAATATGAACGTTGTATTGAGTTGGTTCATCAACTCCATAAATATGAACGTTGTATTGAGTTGGTTCTAGCCACGAAGTTCCTAAGCCTTATTTACGTTTCCGTAACTAGGCCGTGTTTCTCAATGATTGGTAAAAATATAACTGCCTGACACATGAAGCAAGAACATATTAAATATTCACTACAGATACGTGGGAAAACGTTGTCCAGTGGTTAGTCGTCCCTAATTTAGCAGTGTAAGACTAGAGGGAAGGCAGATAGTCATCACCACCCACCGCCAACTCTTGGGCAACGAGTAGTAGGGCTGACCGTCAACTTATAACATCCCCACGGCTGAAAGCATGTTTGGTGGGATGTGGATTCGAACCCGCAACCCATAGATTGCGAGTAGGGCGCCCTAACCACCTGGCCATGCCAGGCCTACATTATTATGAATCAATACAAAATGTAATACATTTATCTATGTAAAAAGTTTCGATTTTTTTTTGTTACCAATCAGAGTAAAAAAATCATAAATACGTTTATGCTGTTTATATAATAGTTTTAGTCTTGGCTGGCGAGTCGAAATGACTGCGGGAATTATTTTATATTTTAAAGTTCAACGAACGAAGTTCATGTTCTGTTATTGTTCATGTTCTTGTTAGTTGTTCTAAACAAAATTAATTATTTTATTAAATTGTTCAAAGCATCAGCTTTTAACTCGTTGCTAACCATCGCATCCTAGGCTGGATACTCGAGCTTTGTCCCTTTGGTGGGACAGCGGTAAGTCTATGGACTTATAACGCTAAAATCCGAGGTTCGATTTTCCGCGGTGGACACAGCAGATAGCCCAACGTGACTTTGCTCTAAAAAAAAAAACAATACCATAGCTAAGAGTTGTCAGACGCTATATTCACGCCCTCTAACGTAGTGGTGTGTCAAGATTCAAGAACACAATCTCTCCTTTCAACATGGAATCTTCCAGAATAAATGGTAAAAAACGACGAAAATGCCATGACAACGGAGGATGCCAGCTTGATTATTTGGTTCGTTCATCGGTCTAAATGTTCATCCAGATATCGGTCAGCAGTTCAAACACACACATTTTGTTTGAATGTCTA
>NW_013667933.1:194877-197106 GCF_000517525.1 Limulus polyphemus
GTTCAAACACACACATTTTGTTTGAATGTCTACGACGAAAATGCCATGACAACGGAGGATGCCAGCTTGATTATTTGGTTCGTTCATCGGTCTAAATGTCCATCCAGATATCGGTCAACAGTTCAAACACACACATTTTGTTTCAATGTCTAATTTTATGTGAGTTAAATGTGTAATAAAAATGTTATTTTTTTTACTGAATTCTGCGTGTTTATTTTGGACTTGTTAATTTTTAAATATTTGTACACGTGTATACGGGCGTAAGTTGAAACTGATGACCCAGCTTGAAAATGTTTAGACTTCATTTTCACGTACTTTTATGTTTCTCGATTATTTTTGTCTAAACTTCGTTAATTAAACAATTATAAACATGAGCTGTAACTATGAGCAAAGTTGCTAAATGCGTAATTTTCCTATTCTTAAAGTACTTATTAGTTATTTGTAAACTTGAATATATTCACAAGTTTAATACAATAGGAAACGCGTGTTAAGAATAGTGTTTCAACGCACATTTATTACGTTTGTTTGTTGTTAAGCCCAAAGCTACACCATGGGCTATCTGTGCTGTGCCCACATGGGTATCGAAACACGATTTTTAGCGTTGTAAGCCCTAAGACTTGTTACTGAGCCACTGGAGGGCATGTTTGTTTGTTGTTAAGCCCAAAGCTACACTATGGGCTATCTATGCTGTGCCCACGTGGGTATCGAAACACGATTTTTAACGCTGTAAGCCCTCAGACTTGCCGCTGAGCCACTGGAGGGCATGTTTATTAAACAGTTCATACTGCAGTTGATATTTCACATCTCGTGCCTGTGTAAATAAAAAAAAGAATGTGTTATTAACCGTTAAATTGTTGACTTGTTTGTCTATGTTTTACTACCTGTTAGTTTCACATAGTGTATTATACTGAGTAATTATATATTTTTTCCTGTTACAACATTCATAAAGATACCGATAAAAAAAAGTGAAGGCACTTTTTTTTTTATAACAAGTAGAAGCAGTAATAAATAGAAATAATTACAGTATCGATGCTATTTTGTTCATTTTTGTGTTAATCGTACGTTACTAGGGACTCTGATAAGTAACAAAGTCAGGGACCCATAAACGTTTTGGTGAATACATGATTTAGAAAAATGGGTTTTTAAAAAAAACGATGGAGACCCATTGGTAGCCCCCCAGTGGCACAGCCGCATGTCTGCGGACTTACAACGCTAGAAACTGGGTTTCGATACCCCTGGTGGGCATAGCACAGATAGCCCATTGTGTAGCTTTGTGCTTAACTTCAAACAAACAAAAAACCCATTGGTAATTCTAGGGTTAATTCATAACGAAAATAAATTAACAATTATTTTTTAATTATAGAATTCTTGTCCAAGAACATAGACCACCGTTTAATGTAGATTTAACAATCTGAGCAAAATATAAAAACTGTTTTTCATTTATTTAATTTTAAATAATGCACACATTTTTGGCCAGGTGCTAGCTCTGAAATAAAAGGTCGTAATTTTTGTGATGAGGTAAATTAAAAGTGGGCGAGTCCAAGGTTTATTTGACATAGCGAAACGAGGGCATATTCACCATTGGCATACCTATTACGGCCGGGGTCCAGGTCCCTGGTAGGTCCTTGGATTCTGGATTAAATTTTACGAATTTTCCAGAAAGTCATTTTTAAGCATTTTTTTTTAAAAACTAAGACAGATTAAAAAGTGGGAAGCCAGCCCCTTCCCCCTTTCTTACGCCACTGATAACCATTAAATTTCGGTTACATAAGGGACACTGGAGCTTGTCGTTGAAAAAAAAAACGGTAATTGGAGTTATTTGAACAAACAAAAAAGGAAATATTGTTTGTTTTTTATGTAAAAAATTTTCATTACCTCAACGTTTGGTTTTTTTTAAACACGTGGCAATGCTGAATATTTTTCGAAGTGTTATTAACTTTTTTTGTGTTGATATATTAAAAGGTTTCGGCTCCGAAGTCTTCCTTCAGGATACAGCCAAAGGAAGGTGATTTCATTCTGTCGCTTTTCTATTCTTTCCCTTTCTTTCACAATAGTTTTTTTTTCTCTCGAATGTTCGCCTTAAATGGCCGAGATTTTTCACTGTGATGGTGTAAAAAATTTTCACTTTGAATTGCATTACGGTCCCGAATATCATTAGTGCTACAAACATATACTGTCATAGCTATTTGTGAATCCAGCCGTAACAAAAAAAAAAAAAAAAAAAGGATT
>NW_013667933.1:197155-198416 GCF_000517525.1 Limulus polyphemus
ATTCTCCGTAAAGTAACGACATTGTTTTAGGGGTTGTGGATCTCGATGTGCTTGGCTTTAATTGCGTTCGTCGATTTCCTTCCCAGTGAAGCCTCTCCGCACCTTCGGTAACCATGGCAACGGACACCGGCTCTGCAATGTTTGGAGAGCCGTATGTGAAAGGAATTCCATCCTCGCAGAAGCTTTGATTAAATGCGTAAGAAATGAGAGAAGCTCTGATGCACAGATTAATTTTTTTCAAGACTCTTACACTTGTCACTCATATTATTTTAACCACGCATTTAACACTTTTCGAAGTCAGGGAGAATTCCAAAATAAGTAAAAAGAAACTCATTCGCTGGATTATTTTTTCTATGTTTTATTACGTTTTTAGTCTACTTTGCACTCTTTTGTGACACTTAATGTATAATGTATTTTCTAATCAGTTTTACACCATTTGATATCGGATTAATCTTAATATTAAACTTTTGGAGGAGTAACGTATTGGTCCTTAGGCCTAGTTTTGTTTTAAAAGTAAGTGTTGTGTACCAATATACTGCTTTCATCCAGTTAGGCTTATCCCACTATGTTTCGAACGTAGTATCAGTATACTAAGCTCGAGTTTCCACTAGCAACAGACCACCTTGAAGAAATGAGTAAAATGAATTATCAGTTACTGTGCCAAGGTCCTTTACTTCAACCATATTGGTGAGCGAGTTTCCATCTGTAGAAAGCTCATTCTATAGCACCTCAACATCCTTAGTTGTCAGGGTAACTCAATCTTTAGGGAATCGAGAACCGGGAGAGATTTTGCATCTCGAACTTCCGACTGCCTGAAAGGTCTCTAGTGATCGAAGACCTGACACAATTATTAGGGTTGAAAGAAATTATCCTTCACATACCGAACGTCTTATATGCAGGGGAATTATAAGTAAACTCCAGTTCCAAAAGCAAGGATAAGCAAAACAAATAGTTTGTTTTTACCCAAGATTAACTCCATAAAAGGCTTAAGCTCTTATTTTTTTTCATCAGTTTAATTTCATAAATGGCCCGGCGTGGCTAAGTGGTGATGGCGCTCGACTCGCAAACTGCGGGTCGCGGGTTCGAATCCCCGTCCCACCAAATATGCTCGCCCTTACAGCCGTGGGAGCGTTATAATGTGATGATCAATCCCACTATTCGTTGGTAAAAGAGTAGCCCAAGAGTTGGCGGTGGGTTGTGATGACTAGCTGCGTTCCCTCTAGTCTATTGCTACTAAATTAAGGATGGTTAGCGCAGATAT
>NW_013667934.1:0-22839 GCF_000517525.1 Limulus polyphemus
AAATTGAATTTTCGTTCAATAAAAGTCTTTCAAATGCGACTGTAGCTTTTTTCCCCAAAACTTTGTCATCAAAATAAGGGTGCGTCTTATATTCCGAAAAATACGGTATATAGTTATAGCGCAGCTGCTTATGGTATTTAACATTTTATAAATAGTCTACATTCTTCTTATGAAGCATTAGCATTTATCTTGGCTTGAAATAGTCGCATTCCCACAGATCTCCGTAGCATTAGCATGCTTTGCATGCTGATTGTGCTTCGCACAATATCTATTGGCTTTTGATCTCACATATTAGAACCCCCTCCCTTCCTTTCAAACATTCTGCTTATGGGCCTGTAGTCATAATGTTCCTTAAAACTACTTTTCCTAGTATTTGCGGGATATTCTCACTTTATAAGGATAATGTTCCAGGTCTCGTGCTGCTCTTGGAAGTACTTTTTTCATCGTCGATCGCATCCATTGTGATGGCCTTAATTATGCACTATCGCAAGACACTGCATTTTCAACTGTAACAAGCTTTTGCGAACAATAGTGGGAACAAACTTAGACCACTCATCAAGAAAAGCTTTCCACAGATCCTCCATTGTACGTAGATGGAAACATCCTAGATCATGTTTAGTCAAATAAAGGCATAAATGTCTACTGAGTCGATGACTAACAGCCATGTAGTCGAATATGGTTTACTGCAATTTAATTTCCTTCATCAATCTTTCTCGTAAAACAACTCTTGATTTCGAAGTCCAGCCAGAAAGTTATAAGCTTTTGTCAATTTGAAATATGTTTTTATTATCTTATTAACAGTAGTAGAAGATAGGTCCAGCTTAAGTGATAAGCTTTTGGGTCGGAGGGTTCTCTATTATAAAACAGCTTCATTTTGCATAACAAGATATTAGTTGGATGTACCATTTTGAAATACATGTCTGTCCTAAACTCCTAAGCGCTTTGCCGTGCGAGTTTTTTAAATTTTTGACCAGGATAGCGGAGGCTCCCTTGTTCAGAATGTTGCGCCTTTTATCTCTCCTAACAACTATAAGAATATTCTTCCTTGGAAAAGGCTATAACATAAACTCCAGTCATAACTTCATCCATGGCAGAATTGCACTGTCAAATGATAAGGAATTCGCCTTGACCCAAAAAATGGCTGTTAGCTCTAGTTACACGCAACTGTAATAGCATATGCAAGATATGCTGCAAAGTGCGATTAACCCTGTGTTTGTAACTGAACTTGAATATTTTTACCATAAAACAATCTTTCAATTAATGCAATGGGTTTCTCACAGAAATATCAATGTGCAATCAAAGTTGTCAGATGTTACCATTATTGTTTGATTGTTATTAAGCACAAAGTCAAAGCTCACGATGGGTTATCGAAATCCGATTTTTAGCGCTACAAACTCTTAGACTTACCACTGAGCCACGGGGGAGGAGAAGGGGGATATTTCCAGTAAAGAGTCTGTTTTAAATTGTGCCTTCTTCTGTATTTGTGGATTATCTCAAGCTTTAAAAAAGTATTTGAGAATGTTTAGAAAAATATATAGCTTTGTTTATGAACAATAACCTATTTCACATACATGAATACTTCCGTGACATAAGTCATAAGAACAATAAAGTCTCTGTTTTACGGACTGAAATAACGTGAATGGACGTTATACTAATTAAACTAAACTCTTGTTAGGTACAACTAACAGGTTATGTTGAACATATTTTAGAGTCATTCTAATCTCATTTTGTCTTTTGTCATTTGAAGATGCTACTTAAAAACACAGAAATGCCGTGATATTCCTTGTTTTTTTTACCAAATCTTTCTTTTAACTAATGTCACGCAAACCTTTAGAATTCAGGGTTCGATCTGTGCGGTGAACATAGTACAGATAGCACACGGCGTAATGCAGCTTCAGATATCTTTGCTGTCTAAATAAGCTGAAATTGTGCTGGAACTATGTAATGAATTTACTTATGAATTTGTTCCACCTATATATTTTTCCGTATGATGTCAGTATTATTTGTTATGTAGTTCTAGAAAAACTCCAACTGATCTGTTTTTTTTGTTGTTGTTTTTTGTTTTTTTGCTGTATTATCAACTGCATAAGTTTCATCTTACTCTCGTCTTGCGCATTATTACTGGAAACTAGTGATGTTTAGCTAATCAGAATAACAACTTGTATGAAACTTGTTATATTTCTTAATTATAAAACTTGGCTTACACTCTGAAAGTATGAAACTATTTCCTTGCCATAGCAGTAACGTCAGTACTGTGACCCCTTTTTCAGCATAGCATAAAAGGTTTAATGATTTTTACAATACTCACACAACAATGAGTTAACTTCCGTGTGACTTTTGGGGTGTAACCTTTATATAATTGGAACATTGTATATCTTATGGCAAACTCTTAGCTAACAAAGATAAATTCATATTGGGTCTTGCCGTCTGCAAATGTTTTTGAGTTACATAGGATTAGATGTTCGCACTTTGGAGCCATTGGTGCGTTATGAAAGTGACGGTCAAATTCCAGTATTCGGTCTGACAAGAATAGCTCAAGAGTTGGTGGTGGGTAATATTTACTAACTGTCTTCGCTCTAGTCTGTCAGTTCAACATTGGAGAGGACTAGTGTAGATAGCCCACGTACATATTTGCGTAAAATATAACAAACAAACCTTTACAAGGGCAAAAAAAAGAGTATTATTTCTTATACATTATACCAGTTTTGCCCCAGTTTAATCCTTATTATAAAATGAACTTGAAATCCAGACTACAATTCCGTTGTCATAGGAACATACATGTTAGATGTGTAGTTATAATCCCTGTATTTGTATTGCATTTTGTATTTATGACAACACTACTAAAGTTATCTGCCGACGTCCCTATTACTGACCATTGAGAAGACAGCCAGTTAGAGCACCCTACCATCCACCATCCATACTAAGAGATTCACTGTCACTTTTATAACGCATCCAGAGCTTAAAGTTTTTGGAATTTTTGTGGTATTGCACGGATTCGAGCCCGGCTTGCCAGCTCCAAAATCTAGGGCTGTACCACAGGGCCAGGTGTAATCTCATTCTCTTGATATTATGTATTTACATACCACTCATTCTTGACATACGAGATTTCAAGTGATGTAATCTCTACTGTAAACCAAAAACTTGTTTCTCTAGTCACCCTAGTAATATTTATGGAAATCTTTAAGAAACCAGAGAGAAGCACTGTTGACCTGTAACTCAAAATAATTGTATCAGAAGCTGTCTCACCTTTTGGTAAAACTGGTAATAAAAATATATAAGTACTTAAATAAGATCAGATGAGAAAAACGTTTTTTGTTGTTTTTTATATGCGCTCGCATCTGGAGATTGCCATGGACTCTTTTTTTTGTTGTTGTTTCTGTCCTTTGTTTTTCAAATTTCGAAAATCCCATGTCTATTTTCAACTCTGTGGTTGAAAGTGTCACTTATTCAAAACTAGACGATATTTTTAACTTGGTGTAGCCTAGCAGCGAGGTTAACACTACAAATGTCATCGATATATGTATGTATGTAGGTATATGCATGAGTTTGGTGTTTTGAGCAATATTTCAGTAGATAAAATAAAGAACAAACCCAAGTTTCCCTCTTTTAGTCTTCTGAAAATATCTGATGAAAAAACTGGGATTTTTAAAACCTGGCTTAATACTAGCTATACTTTTCTTTATATCCTGTATTACATTTATCAATGATATTGTATATGCAAAACGAGCTATAATATGGATACAAAATAGTACAGTTCTGATTTAAAAATTGGTAGAACCAAAGCCAATTTTAGCTGGAGACATAATGTATAAAATGCTGACTTATCAGTTTGACATTTTTTCATAAAAACTAGAATTTAACTTGTAACATGTTTCATCAACCCTACACAGCACTTTGTTTATTTGTTACTGGAGGATCATTCATGTGCCTAGTCCTGGGTTACTGGTGGGTTATTCATGTGCCTAGTTCTGGGTTACTGGTAAGTTATTCATGTGCCTAGTCCTGAGTTACTGGTGACTTATTCATGTGCCTAGTCCTGGGTTACTGGTGAGTTATTCATATGCCTAGTCCTTAACCCAGGGTTACTGGTGGGTTATTCATGTGCCTAGTCCTGGGTTACTGGTGAGTTATTCATGTGTCTAGTTCTAGGTTACTGGTGAGTTATTCATGTGCCTAGCCCTTGGCTACTGGTGAGTTATTCATGCATTTTTCATAGATTGCTTGTGAGGTATTGACAAATTTTGTCATGGATTATTCCAAAAAACCTTCTCATCCGAAAGTCCAACAAATAAGTAACGGTCTTCAATTGCCACATTGGACTTGTCTCTTTTCAGAAAGATGTGAGTGTATTCAGATTTTACTTAATTTATTATCTAACATTCTGGAGAGAGAAAAAAACATAGACTTGAAGATGGACACTGCTATAATTGTGAAATAATGTGAAAAGCATATTTTTGTCCTACATAAAACAAAAAATCTCGTTTGGTTTATACAAGATACTTGTCCAATCATTTTGTATCTATGATAATGCATAAAATAAACCATGACCAAACGTGCACCAAACAAACTTTAAATATTTGTAACCAATCCTGTATCAAACGTGAAACAACTTGTTTAGTATTCCTGGAATGTACGATTAAAACAAAACTTTCCGCACGACTGACCTTTACAGTATCGGTGCGTTACCAAAAAAAGATACAACATTTATTTTACTATAAGTATCAGGTACGAAATACACTGTATGTATAAGGAATACCTTTCTAAACAAGTCAGACATATATATTCTATAGGGTTTAATAACTTGTTGGTAAAAAAAAAAAAAAGACGTAAAGATGAAAACAGAACTATGTCGGTTATGTTAAAATGATAGCAGACGTAGTGCGTATTTTCCGTTTGGACATATTATTTATGTGATTCAGCCAGTAATATCTACACTTTGAACATTTTATGCAAACAGCGACCCCAAACAGTCCATTTCCAGACTGCATAGATTTTAAGTTAGATTATTATATATATATTAGTATGATGCATAGGATAAATATATATATAAAAAATAGTCCTTTTTTAGAATTAAATTGTAAATTAAACTAATACGTGTGTAAATCTTAAGGTACGCTATACAAATGGTGAAATGCAATAAAACAAGATGTTAATTTTTACCTTTCCGAACATTTTTAAATGACATATTTCTAGAATTTGAATGTTCTAAATTAACATGGAAAACAATGATATATCTGAGATACCATTAACTATATAATATTGAATATAGGAACCCATCTGGACTACATGCGTTACCAGTATTGCTGTGCAACCAATGACTGCAGGATCCTCCTGAACACTACTCCTGTTTTAAAACTACCTCATCAACATTCCTTTACAACTTCCTTCCCATGCAATATTTCAGATTTATTTGGTAAGGCATTATAGTTGCTGCGGCTCTCAGCGAAAGATTGCTTAATGTTGTTAAGGCTACTCTTTAGAAATGTGCACAATATGAATACATTGTTGTTCACTATTCCATCTATTCACTTTTGAAATAATTCAAGCTACGCCTTACATTCCTCCTATGGTACCTTTCCATTATAGTCTGTTAGTCTATCTCTCTAATGGGCGACTTTGTTGAACTGATCTTTTCAATTCAAGAGCAGAATAAAAAGGAAGAACGAGATCTTAGCCAAACTTGTTGAAAATGAGGAAACACTTACTCTACGTGAAATGAT
Organism: Limulus polyphemus; assembly: GCF_000517525.1. Classification (NCBI taxonomy): domain Eukaryota; kingdom Metazoa; phylum Arthropoda; class Merostomata; order Xiphosura; family Limulidae; genus Limulus; species Limulus polyphemus. Next base: position 5,721 of record NW_013667934.1, read on the forward strand.
GTGCTCGTTGGTACAAGACCAACTCATAGATGGCATAGTGGGTGATTATATGTTAATAATAGTAGAAACGTCAACTCTTTCTGATAGAGGTGTAGAAAAGTTTAAACGATTGATTAAAGAACTGTTAACTGAGAACGGTAGAAGTAAATCATATCACAAAAAGCGTTTCAATTGCAAATTGAAAAGGCTTATTGCCAGAAATTTAAGACAAAACCCATATGAAATAGAAGCTTTACAAGAAATGACAAGAAGAGGAAGCTGCTATAAGTATGGAAAACATGTTAATTGTATCTGAGACTGAGGAGTCAGCCGTTGATAATAAATCAAGGATTTGATATCCCGAAAATCAGAATACTCCCTCCGTCACTATTGAAATAAAGAGTACATTATTTAAAAAAACAGTCTATGAGTAATTGGATTCAAGGATGGCAAGCCTTGTAACGTGCTAATTGTTTGATATTGGTTCCACAGCTGCCATTGTTCAACGTGATCTGATAACGAAAACTGGGAAGTAGCCTTCATAGATGAAGCAATAAGACAGGTTGGTGTGAATAGGAAGTGATCATAAACTTCCGACAAGATAAAAGCTAGAAGTCACACTCACACTTCTTTTGGTATAGAGCATGGTGTAGGGGTTATTGACATTTTGGTAGAATACATACTGGAAATATACTTTACGTGGAGAGACAGATGTCAGATTCGGCTTGCTTCAAACATTTACACAGTCTTCGACCAGGAATTGCCCGTGCTTAATTAATACTACACCAGAAGCTGAACTTCTAGTGACAACGCCAACGGAAACACGACATAATAAAACAACAAATTACCTAGACTGCAACAGAGCAGAACCCACAAAGACAGGTGGTCCAAACCATAGGTCAGCCAACTTGTCTTTAGAAGTACATCAGCAGAAGAAAGTCCTGCTGCTTGATTTTAGAAGAAAAAAAATGTTGTAAGTAAATTATCCTGCTGAAGAGCCAGAGGTTCCTGTCGAGATCACGACCATCTAACTAAAGACAACCTCTCTCCTTTCTCTCTCACACACACACCCAGTGACAAGATAGCAGGAGGTGATAAATGTCAAGAGGTCATCCATTTTCATATCATACAGTGATAAAATAGAAAGTGGTGATAAATGTCAAAAGGTCATCCATTTTCATATCACAAGCCAAGGTATTCAATACGATCTAAAATATTTAGTAATTGGACAGTTTAAAGACAATAAATGAGTAAAGAAAGTTTGTTTGGTTTTGTTTTTGAATTTCGCGCAAAGCTACACGAGAGCTATCTGCGCTAGCCGTCCCTAATTTAGCAGTATAAGACTAGAGGGAAGGCAGCCAGTCATCACTACTCACCGCCACCTCTTGGGCTACTCTTTTAACAACGAATAGTGGGATTGACCGTCACATAATAACGCCCCCACGGCTGAAAGGGCGAGCATGTTTGATGGGACGGGGATTCGAACCCGCCACCATCAGATTGCGAGTCGAGCGCCCTAATCACTTGGCCATGCCGTCCAGTAAAGAAAGATTTTTTGTTAATCCAAATTTTGGTTGTACTTTGTTCCACATATTCAATGATTTATTTGTTGTAGTTTTTACGTTTGTTTGTAGTTAAGCGCAAAGCTACAAAATGGGCTATCTGTGCTGTGCCTACCACGAATATCGAAACCCAACTTTTAGCATAGTAGGCCTGCGGACTCACCGCTGAGTCACTGGGGGAGGGGCATTTTAATTATTGTAATGTTTAGATTTAAGAAAATTAATGTTATTAATTGTAATTAGTTACTTTATTGCTAATGATAACAATTTATAAGTTTAATATGCCATTCTTTTTACTATCCTATTTTTAATCTAGAGTTTCTAGAAATTTGTATTGTTATTTAGCCGGAAGTAAGTGATGAGCTTGGCCTTTATGTATGGAATCTTTTTTCAAAGTTTAGGAAATAGTTTGGGGCATTTATGTTTGGTTGGAGTTAATTAATTCATCTGTTAGAGTGAAGTATTGTTCTTCTGAACAAGAATAGTCAACTATTCGAAAGCGCTCGAATTTAGGGTCTTATTTTAAGTTTATTACACTTTATATGTGATCCTTTCTGCTAACTCTATTATCAAGAGAGAAAACGGGTTGTTAGTCAGTTAATGAGTAATCTACTCATTATTTAGTCACTATCAGCTAATTAGTCTGTTAGTTAATTCAATACTGCGAATATCGATTTTGTGTTTCAGCGGAGTAATAGAGATATGAAATTAGCAAGTTGTGGTACTTCTATTATATGTAGTTATTTGTGAAATTAGGCCTATCGGTGGACGTTGGTTAGGCTAAACGTGGAACTTGAAGAAATAACACTTTTTGCTATCATTATATACGCCTCCTAATTGCCCAGCGGTATGTTTACGGATTATATCGCTAGAAACCGGGTTTCGATACCCGTGGTGGGTAGAGCATAGATAGCCCTTTGTGTAGCTTTCTGCTTAATAACAAATAACAACACCAACATCATTATATAAGCGGACTTAGCTTTACATTATTCTTTATTGCCAAATAATCCAGAAGAACCTGGTCAATATTATAAATAATAACAATAATACGTTGGACATTTGCAGAAAAGAAAAACAGTAAAGCCGTTTACGCTTGTGTGTTCTTCGTAGCGCGCTTACCCAGAATTCTTAGATCATTAAACAATAAATGTAGCTGTAGCGTAACCGATGTGACTCTGTATGTACAAGTATACTTTTTTTTATAACTAGTTTTTATCAACTGCCTTTTGGGGTATTTTCTGTGGACTTTTCTATTCATTAGGATGACAAATAATAATTATTATTTTTTTGAAAAATTAATTTTACTCGAAATAAACAACCATTTATATTTACATGCGAAATTTAGATCTTTCTTGGCACTATACCATTTCAACACTAAAATCAATAGTTATATATAAGTATTGTTTGTATACCATAATACATACAACACTTTACCAAAATAAGTGGCTCGGCATGGCCAGGTGGTTAGGGCGCTCTACTCGCAATGTGCGGGTCGCGGGTCCCCGTCACACCAAACATGCTCGCCCTTTCAGCCGTTTAGCCACTGCTAAATTAGGGACGGCTAGCACAGATAGCCCTTGTTTAGCTTTGCGCGAAATCCATAATAAACAAACAAACCAAAATAAGTTTCATCTAAATTTATGTTTCATTTTTATACTGCAACAGAAACCTAGCATTATGTATTGGTTTCGTTTCAATCTGACGCCAGTGGTTCAGTGGTGAGTCTACAGGCTTACTAAGCTAAAAATTGTGTTTCGATACCCGTGGTGAACAGAGCACAGATAGTCCATTGTGTAGTTTTGCGCTTAACAGCAAACAAATGTTTCAAATTTTTATTTTTTATTAAACACAAGCAGTTAAATTTTAACACATTTCACTTATCATGTCTAGTCTGAGATATTAAAAAACATCACTGCAACATCATTGTTAAAATCATTTATTAATTAATCCCTTGCTTTCGTAACTGAATGAACTGGTACCTTATAATGTTGGTTCTGCTTTGACTCGCGATTATTATTAAGAGTCTCACTCATAATTTAAAAGAAAATTTAAGAATGAATTAATTTTTATAATCTCGAAGTAAGTTCTCTTTGATTTTAATATGAATCACAATACAGTAAGTTGCTTGTGAGTAGAGTTTTAATCTTTTCTTTGTTGCCACTGGATTCTTTAATGTCTATAAAACATCCTGTGGGACAGACGATCAAAGATTTTCTTATCAAATACGTCTTTCGGCTATTTTTCAAATTACACGGTAAAAGCGATGAACACATTTTGACTTTTATCACACGATAACCTAGTTTTTGGGCGACAAAACCTTAAGAGACGTATTTGTAAACAAACTTATCCCACAGCTTTTTAAAGATATCTGTGTCACTGCTCTGATAAAGTCTGTGGGTTGTAGACATAGTATAGATAATTACCTCGCCTTGTTCTACTTTTTTTCCCGCTCACATGACAATTTCCTTCTCTACATAAAGTATGTATACCCCCATTAATCACATCACACCACTGAGCGTATTATAAGCTAGATAATGGTAAGTGAAGTTGTTAGAAAGATGTTCGCTGTGAAATACATTTTGGAAATATTTGTGTACTTGAAATATATTTCAGTTGGAAACAACAAAACAATTATCTTAAACTATATGCATTTGTGTTGATTATAAAAAAAAAAAATCCCATCAAGTTTACTTTACGTCAAATGGTTTATTCATGTACCAAGAAAAAGAAAAAACTTGAAAACATGATATTGCACATGCTGTAAAACTGTTGAATAGGTGTCTAAAAGCACTTAACTAGATAATAGCTGCCAGAAAAAAAACTGATTAAAACTGTATATATGAAACTGAAAATACGATAGCCTGACTGCTCGCACACGTATTAGGTTATTTCACAGAAGAGGAGTGAGTTTTATAGTGAAACCTACGGGAAATTGTTATCCCTACTTCACAATGTGATACGTTTGCAATATAGAAGTATCAATTTTATTAAATCTTGGTTTGGTTATTGTTAAAGGCAAAGCTATACAATGGACTATATGTGCTGTGCCCACCACGGATATCGAAACCGTTTTTTTAGCGTTGTAAGCCTTCAGACATACCGCTAAGCCACTGGAAGGGGAGGTCTATTAGATTTTGTTCAAACAATTCAGTGGGTGCTATTGTGATATTTTGCGACGACATTCGGTGGCGTCGTCTATTCTTTTTTCATCTTGAGATAACTGATGAAATAATACTTATCAAGCCATTGTTGGCTTTTTGTTTTCTTTGGCTAAATATCGAAATAAGATATATTGGTTTATTTTTGAGCGATTATAATTCAACCAGAGGGCACTCTTTTTGCAAAATTCCTTAAAACTATTAACGAGTAATTCAAGACGTGCATAATTCCTAACCTAAAATATACATATTCTGATGAAAACCAAAAAAAAATCGACGGTTCATAAAAACCGTAATGGTATTTCACAACATTTCTAGCTTGGTTTTGAAATTATTATATATATATATATTTTTAATAAGATGTCTCTTTTGCACCTGAATTGACCATATGTTATAATAATTTAAATATTTTAGATTACATTAATGTTTAATACGTTATGTGACATAACTGTTGACGTACATGGTATGTCATCTATATCGTAATGTAACACACAATAATGTTTTTCACCCATTATTATCACTAATCATTTAGTGCTCCCACACGAAGACTGTGGTGGCTGAGATGAATAGTTTTCCAAATGCATATCACTGTCAATAATTATATGTGGCACAGCGGTATGTCTGCGGGCTTACACCGCTAGAAACCGGGTTTCGATACCCGTGGTGGGCAGAGCACAGACATATATAGTATATTTCAGAGTAACTGAAACATTAGTTTTGGAAAGATGAAATATAACCTAAGCACGTGCATATCGTGCATAAAAAAAATGAGGCGTCGTTCGATTCCCAACTGTTTTTCAGCGTGTTTTGTAAGTCACATAAGGTAGGTTAATGAATAATATAACAAGCATTAACAATAACTCGCCAGGTTTTGTTGTACTCTTTGCAGCTTGGAATTCAGATATTATAGAATGTATATGCATTTTCTACCTTTCTCATGTAGTCTGACTTCACGTAGTTTTCATATAATTACGTAGTCCAGAAAACCGTTAAGTTAGTTTCCTTCTAGCTACCTTTGTTCACTTGTTCATTTCTTGAAGATAATAACCGCTCCACTCGTGGATTTATTGCTGTAACGTCGCACATTGCAGCAAGAAGGTAGGGTAGCAATGTACTTGTACTTTGCTGCCCGAGTGCATGATATATAGTTTCCAGCCTTCACTAATTTTATACATGTTGTATGAGAACCCCAATTCATGTGTGTAGTGCTAGTCATTATGGGTAGATCCAATATTTCCTGTTAAGTTACGAGCATTGTATTTACACAGTTTTACTTGGTTTCCAACGTAAATCAGTTAACAAGAGACCTAAACTGATAACTGATGCACTGTCTTATGCAAGTACGCACACAGTTTTATTTGGTTTCCAACGTAAGTCCGTTGACAAAAGACCTAAACTGATAACTGATGCACTGTCCTATGCAACTACGCACACAGTTTTTTTTCGTCCATTGTGTAGCTTTGTGTTTAACTTCAAACAACAAACAAACAACTGCTCTGTATAAACTTACATTGCAGTGATCTCTGAACAATATTGTCAAACCAATTTAATAAAAAGAGGGAAATTCACGGAGTAAATCAAAATTCTATAATACCATTTCATTCTCCCTGTTATTCTCCATATCACCAGTCTGACCATAGGTGCCAGAGACGATGAATGTGTCTTATTACCCATTCACTTTTAAAATGGAGGGGGAGACACTATGCTCCACGTTTAATAACCTGAACTCGAGTAAAATTTGTGGTTCTAAAACAACATAAAAGGAGGGGGGTAGCTAAATACAATTGTTAAACAGATATGTAATATTCTTCACGGTATTGCCAGGCCACCTGTGTCCTATGGATATGAGGGATACTTCAAGGTATTATCGGTCCACTTATGTACTAGGGATATGTAAAATGTTTTATGGATAAGAAATTTTAAGTAACTCAGTTTTTGTAGTTTTGACTTTCTTGTTTCAATACTTTTTGTAGCATTAAAACTTTCTCTATTACTATAGCTGGATAGCTTACGTATATATCGATCCCTATTTGTCGTTATAAAATTAAATATTTTTTATTACACATATGTAATATATTTCACGGCATTACCAACCCACCTATGTGTAATATTCTTTACGGTATTATCGGCCCAATTTAGATTGTCCGAAACTTGCAGTTGTATTTGACGAACTACTGGTCAAGCGTAGGGAGATACCACATGTGTAAAAAGGGGGTTGATATTTGCAGATCAAAACGAAATAAGTTTCCATACAATGTATATAATATATTATTACAAGATGGTAACTTTTCAGGGTATTATTCAATATTTCAGTTTCGTGGTATTGAACGAAATAAAACATAGCGAGAGCTTCTACAGGGTCCTCCTCTCTCCCCACACACACAAAACTTTGCAGACCTTGTCTGATGTTCTCCCTGACCCTTATTCTATTTAAATCAGTAGAGTATACAATACCCTCTCTCCTTGTAATTTTTTGGCTTAAGAGTTTTGTGAGCTTTTTTTCCTGTTATCTCCCGATTCACCAAATTAATGTAATATCATATTGTTACTTCTTGAATTACTAGTTAAATGTTTTCTTTCTTTGCTACATTCTGAATCACTAAATAGTTTCATATACTCTCTCTCGCCATTCTATCTAATGCATCACTAGTTTAATGTATTTCCCTTTTATGTTATTATTTGGATCAATGGCTTAATATTCTCTGTCCCTTTATTGTTATTATTTGTTCCATGGCTTAATATTCTCTGTCCCTTTATTGTTATTATTTGTTCCATGGCTTAATATTCTCTGTCCCTTCCCGTTATTATTTGGATTAATGGCTTAATATCCTCTTTTTTCCCCGTTATAATCTTAAACTATAGCCTAATATTCTCTGTTACTTTTCTGTAATCCCTGATGGGACAACGGTAAGTTTATGGATTTAAAACGCTAAAATCCGGTTTTCAAGCACATCTTTCATTGTAATAACTTATAGTGTTTGTGTTACTCCTTGAATCAGTAGCTTATTATAATTTCTCTCTGTTATTTATTTAAAGTCTTCTTTCGCTTCTCTGTTATAATGTGGATCTGTAACGTAATGTCCTCTCTCTCTCTCTGTGTTACTCCTTGAATCGCTATTCTATTAATACTTCTTCCCGTTAGATATGTCTCACTAGTTTCATATCATCACGCCATGTTACACACAGCTAGTTTTATCAGGACATTTTCTCTCTTTCTATTCTTCCTTAAATCAAAATTATAATAACACCTTTTTTGTTACCTTTTGAGATTTGCATCTATTATATCGATTTAACATCCTTTCATCTTAGATACTTTTTGATTCACTAGTTTAAAAACTTTCACTACGATCTTCAAAGGGCTCACAAGTCATTCTTAAAGAGACCAAATTATTAATAAAATTACAAAATGTTAAAAGATAGGCAGCTTGGAGAGCCGTCAATCTTTACATAAATTATAAATTGCAGTAAATTATTAAAACAGTCATGGATTTGTTTGTAGGTAACCACAAAACTACACAATGGCCATCTATGCTGTGCCCATCACTGCTATCGAATTCCTGCTTTTAGTGTTATAAGTCCGCAAGCTATCGCCATGCTACTGGAGGGCATGGATTTCTATAAATTCTTAAAATCCAAAATTTTCTTTGGGGAACTGGTTCCAGCGATCCTAAAATAGTGAAAGGGGTTCCGAATTATCCACTCACAGTTATGAAGCCCTATAATCGGAACTGCTTCCCATGACCTTGTCTGCTTCAGTGCACTTCTGCGGTATAGTGACCAGATTTTCAGAATGAGATTCTGTTAGTTTCTGTTGCACATTCTGCTAATTGGCGAGACATTAGTGAGGTATAAGATAACATTAAAAGCAGGCTGAGAATTATGCAATCTCAAGTTGACGTTTCAAGAGTGCTTAGAGTTCTGTTACAGACATTAGAAAGGAGATAGGAGGTACAAAGTTTCGAAAACTAACTTTATAATTTTGGAACGTCACTTAGGCTTGGATTAAAAAAAAAGTCAAAATATATTTTAAACAGCAATCAATCGCTGTAATTACATCATGGTACACGGAAATATGTAAGTGTGATAACTATCAGTACAAATGGATCATTTTTACACGAAAGAAAACTTTTAATTGTGTGTTTTTTGTTGTTGTTGTTTTTGTTTTTTTTGCTTTTAATGGCACAAACTCCTAAGACGGTCAGAAAACTACAATTCTGCCATATTTTCTGCTAAACAGTGAAAATTTAGTCGACATTTCATTAATTGCAGGGAAATATGCAAAATCTGGTTACATTGCTCAGCAGCCATCTTTGGAATTCACCAAACATATTAACAAGCTTTTGTTCTGGAATTGAATCACTGTTTTCATTAAATTGGCAAGAGGAGCTACTTTTGGAGAGTAAATCGTAAACTTGCTGTGTCTTCAGAATCAAAGGTTCTGTAGCGTAGGCTCGGCATGGCCAGGTGGTCAGGGCGTTCGACTCATAATCTGAGGGTCTCGGCTTCGAATCCTCGTCACATCAAACATGCTCGCCCTTTCAGCCGTGGGAGCGTTATAATGTGACGGTCAATCCAACTATTCGTTGGTAAAAGAGTAGCCCAAGAGTTGGCGGTGAGTGGTGATGACTAGCTGCCTTCCTTCTAGTCTTACACTGCTCAATTAGGGAAGGCTAGTGCAGATAGCCCACGTGTAGCTTTGCGCGAAATACAAAACAAACAAACAAACCTGTAGCGTAACGTCTGTAAAAACACGAAATCCTGAGTTACGGCTCCGCACAAATTACTGAGTGATTCAAGTGCCTCACAAAAACAAAGAGCAGGATGAGGTAGTGCCACGTCTTGTTAGAGGGAATACTTACCAGTAGCACCATAAACACGATATTTTAGGTAGTCACGCATGTACTACCGAGTGATGTGTTGATTCTCATATCCTAGACTTTAACAGTTATGTCTGATGATTGTTCCGAAAACATAAAATGTTTCCTCAATGAATACGATATTGAGGAACATATTTTTCATTCAATCGATATTCATCAGGAGTCTAGCCTTTTAGTCCTGTTGAACGATTTTAATTTTGTACACGCGAAAAGTGATGCTGTTATTGTTTCTTTTATGTGCACCGCGGAGAATCGAACCCTGAGTTTGCCATTCTAAATCCGGAAACTTACCAGGGAACAACACGAAAGTAGGGTATGACTTTAAGATCTTAAACAAGAGGAAAATTTCCAAACTATTTACTATAAATTGAACAAACTCCGCGGAAAGATTGTAATAAATGTAAATTGTTTGTTTGTTTGTAATTAACCACAAAGCTACACAATGGGCTATCTAAAATAATTAGTTAATTAATTTAAAAAATTAATATATATATATATATATATACAAACACACACACACACACATATATATATATATATAATACATACATATATACATACACAAACGTATGAAGGTGAGGCAAGTAGGCAGTTGTGAAGGCAAGTCCAAAGCGTGGCAGAGGCAGGTTGATCTTTGAAGAAGGAGCAAGTCGCCAAGTTATCGAAACAAAATGTAGCAAACGGGCCTTTACAGGGCCTGGCGGGGATCAGTGGACCCAAGTGCCAAGGCTGGGATCTATAGATCCTATGCCAAAGAATTTGATGTGGGGGGAAACGGGAGTACCCCCGAGAAAACCCACTTTCACGGGACCAAATAGAAGCCCGTCTAGTGCCCAGGTGAAGATCTAGTGACGTGTTGAGGACCTGGAAAGATACTGAGCAATGAAATGATTAAGCAAAGAATATAATATGTTATGAGTAGTTCTGTTGATCATGGAGGTGTGGTAGTGATGTTGTGTATCATTTATATGGGGATAGGTATTTGTGTATCATGTTATATGGGGATAGGTATTTGTGTATCATGTTATATGGGAATAGGTATTTGTGTATCATGTTATATGGGGATAGGTATTTGTGGTGTTGTGTATCGTGTTATATGGAGATAGGTATTTGCACCATGGTTTGGGGGTAGCGGCAATTTTATGAAATTCGGCTGTGAGTGAATTTCGATGGGTGGCTTTTTTGTAGTATTTGGCGGTGAGTTTAGAAATGCGGTCTTGTATAGTGTGTAGTGATGTTTGTTTTTCAACGTAGCATGCAGGTGTGTAGTGAGGGAGTCGGTAAGCGAGACGTATTACTTTGTTTTGCAGTTTTTAGAAGAACAGTACTCTGTCGATTAAACTTTATTTGAATTATATTGAAGGTCGTGACCTCGCTATCTTCGCTTGTTTCAAGAAAGAAATTCAAAATTAACCCATTGCTGATGTAAAGATTGTCTAACTTTATTAATTAATGTATAACTAAGTTCGGTATCGGAATAAATGTATTAATATACGTAAGTTATATCAAATGAAGACGTGACTCACGCAGCTCAGCCTTAACTTTGATTGGCCGATGATAGACTCTACTTAATTAAACTCAAAGGACTCAGATTTCAAACACAGTGTGCTCTACTGTTTAATACCTTAATATCCAATATTTGTTGATTTGAAATGTTTTTTAAGAAGAGACATTAACAAGGCTACATATAAAATTTGTTAGTCGAAAATTTCATGAGGTGAATTATTGCTTATTAATGTTTATAAAGAAGTTTGTTTGATTTTTATGCACATTGTCATTGAAAAAATGACTCGAATATTTCATATTATCCAAAGCAGATAAATAATCAAAACAATTATAATATTATGGCATAATGTGTTTTTAATATCAGACGTTTATTTGTTATTAAGCGCAAAGCTACACAATAGGCTACAGGGGCTGTGCCCATCAAGGGTATCGAAACCTGATTTTTAGCGTGATAAGCCATCAGGCTTACTATTGAACCATCAAGGACTGTAACATAGTATGAGTAGGTCTTAAACGTTTCTTGAAGTTTATATAATTCTTAGTTGTTGTTTTTCTAATAGCTTTTCCTTACTATAAAAACTAATAAACATGGTAAATACTTTAAAAACTAACGAACATGGAGGAGGATTCCATAACAAACTCATAATCAGAAATACACAGGAAAATATAGGACAACAAGTTTGGCTGAAAAACATTCTAATATCCATATATGCTGAAATATGTAAACGGACGAAAATATCGTTAACAGTGAGGGTGGGTACCCAAGTGAAACAACGCATTCTAATCTTTATAAGTAGAAACTTAAGAAACGTTTATTTGATTACCAAACTGAGTTCTAAGTTCATGGCTTGCTGTGATCGGAAGTTAATATTAATTAACGGCACAAAAACCCTATAATCACATTATAATTGGTGAAAAACGCTCCATTTTGATAATCTACCACCATGTAAATACTTGAAATATATTCTAATTTGAATAGCATATAATAGCAAATATAGCATATAATCACGACGTCTCGAGTACGAATTGACAATGCGAAAAGTTCAATTTATATGAAACTAAAAGATGCCCGTTGAAACGGTTCAACAGTAATTTGCCTAGACATAGTGATGAACAAATAATAATTGTGCAGTCTTGAATCATAGTGTATATGCAATATGATTGTCTAGTGGACTGTTTGAAACCGTATTTTGTCATTCCATGTGTTATTTCAATAAGGAAAATTACATCGCGTTTGTTTTTAAGCAAAAGAGACTGAATACAATTCATTGTTGGTAAAGGTGTTTGGGTTTGGATGCAATAGGTGCATCCAGCACAATAAAACGCTCAGGTTCGTTAAGTAGCCGCAAGAATTTTTTCCGCTGTTCCTTATGATTTTTACTGCGCGCAGGGTAAGACCGCTACCGAAATAAGCGCTGTTTGACAGTTGTCGTTTCTATAAGAAGTGTCAAAGGGAAGATATTCAAATCAATTTCTTCGACATGATATAACAAAGCCATTCATGTATACATGAATATGAATATATATATATATATGTAAACCAAACAACAACAAATATGTACTCAAACACGTTCGTCCTATCTTCAAAATATTAGCCCCCCAGTAGCGGTATGTCTGCGGACTTACAACGCTAGAAACCGGGTTTCGATACCCGTGGTGGGCAGAGCACAGATAGCCCGTTGTGTAGCTTTGTGCATAATTACAAACAAATAAACAATCAAAATATTTCTTACAATCAGTCGACGGAGAAAGTCCTGTTTTTTTTTATTATTATTACTGAGTGTGTGAAATTTACTCACTAAAAGAAGCATTTTGTCCTTAATAAGTTTTTTCTCATTATGATCATTCAGCACATACGAAGTCTGACGGATCGATGTTTATATCGATATGAAATTTTAGGAATTGCAAAGATCGTTTGCCGACTGCTCATTGTTCACATCTTGTCTACTTATACACATGTGGAAACTGTAAGGCCTTCTATGTTGGTGAAACCAAGCGTCACCTTAAAGTACGAGCATGTGAACACATGGGCATATCTATAAAAACTGGAAGAAAGGTTACAAACCCTCCCAACTCCGCTATTTGTCAACACAATACAGAAACAGGACATCTAATTTCTCACTCAAACTTTAAAATTATTTCAACAGCCAAACACGATACTGAACTTCTTATAAAAGAAACATTATACATAAAAATATTCTCCCATCCCTAAATAACACACAGTCTTCACTGGATTTAAACCTATTTTAACTATTTCACTTGTGCCTAAGTTTTCATTTTTTCGTGTTATATTTTTTAATTTGATTTGTTTATTTCTTATATATATATATTTCTGTTGTAATTACAAATATTGTTTGTTTGTAACCCAAGATTACCGATAATGGAATTATGACGATTCCGAAACATCTAATAAACGCTTCCTTCTTTACGTTCGTGTTTTGTTTTATCATTATACAGATAGCATTTTAACAACTTTGAATACTTATGAGGTACCATGCTCAAACGAGGAAACGTATTGAATTGTTTATGAAGTAAAATGCTACTATTTGTATGTTTGTTTGTAGTTAAACACAAAGCTACACAATGGGGTATCTGTGCTTTGTCCACCAGGGGGATAATCGAAGCCCGGACTTAAGCGTTGTAAGTCCGCAGACATTCCGCTGTGCCACGGGGGGGGGGGGGGGGGGGGGAATGGCATGTTACTATTGTCCAAAATATCTCATGATTGTTTCATAAAAACAACAAAAATATTTCAGCCCGAATTAATATTCTCATAACTTAATAGGTTTAATAGATACGCTAAATTATAATTCACAAAATTTTACTGTCATAGAAAAATGTTTTTTTTCATTCTTATTTTTAATATACTCATGCAAACAGGTATGACTATATGTGTATTGCCTACTTTTCCAACAACAATGGTGGAGGGAATAAAGAGCGTTTTGTGAATACCACTTGAAAGGAATTCTTGATAAAACTATACGTGCATGCGAGAATTCTGTTGCTATCTGCTTTTTATATGACATACACCCGAATTCTCAATGACAGTGGTCTAGATAGGAACTTTAGACTTCTATGAGAATTGTCGGTTATCTAGTAAGTCACACAAACACAAGTGTTTTTATCATTTTTGTCAGCACAGCACGTTTGCAGGGTAATGAACCGGCCAGTGATATGTTCATCGGAACCTTTCCCACCAAATTATGTAGGTCATTCTATGGAGAGAAAAAATCAATCTTCAAAGGTTAATCTCAGACATAAAAATAACATGTTAAGTATTTAGCGCTCCCTACATTATCTGGATCACTGCTTATTGTTACTTATAACATTATAACACAATAAACTGTTAGTAATTCAAATAATTCAACTAATAAAACAGTAATATTGGAGGCACCGGCATTCTCTAGGCACAGGTTAGGATACTGTTGATTAGTTAAAAAGGAGTGGTAATTATCCCTCGAACACCAACTCTTGGGCACAAGCTAGGAGGGATAATTACCACTCCTTTTTAACTAATCAACAGTATCCAACACCAATTCTTGGGCACAGGTTAGGAGGGATAATTACCACTCTTTTTTACCCAATCAACAGTATCCAACATCAATTCTTGGGCTACTCTAGTCGAATATTAAGATTTCACCGTCACTATTACGGTGCACACACCTCTAAAGTAACGGGACACGAATCATGAATTCGTAGATTCACAGTAAATGCACGCTAACTACTAGGCCAACCTCGGCCCATGCGTGGTTCCATTCCATTTTATTCTTTATGTTTCATTTTCAGTATAGTTTCTCGTTTTGCAAGGCACAATGCTGATTTGTAAATTGTTTTTCTTGTATTCTTTAACTCTGAATTCTTGTTTGTTTTCTTCGTTCTGATTCTAGCCTTTTAGTTTTTGATTCATAAGAAACATATATCTATACAGTTTCATTTTCCACTTCACAAGTAGAATAAATACATTATAGCTTCTTTATTGTACATTTAAATATGAAAATGAGTATAATGATTAAGTAAGCATCATAAGGTTGAAGAACAGCTTCGAATTCATAATACCTTAGAAAGATGAAACTGTTTTGTTTTCGAAAATTATATGATATTGTGTATAAATTGGGTACACATCTCTGAGAATCATTCTACCAATCCAAATGATGTTTGTTAAGGAGCTTATTGATCATTGGTAAGAGTTCTTGAGGGAGTTTGCTTGATCGGGGGGGGGGGGGGCTCTCACAAAATAACACTCGACATTTTGAAGACCATCAGACAGTGGGGTAAGCTATCATGGCATTATAGAAAGGAGGTGTTGGCTTAGAGCTTACCTTTGTATCTTTATCAGACTGAAGTACTTTCAGTGTATGTGATATAGTATTGGAAATGTCAATAAATGTTTCGGCATTTTCCGCATGCTGAAACCAGTGGGTTTCGCAAAATCGTTTCAGCCTTTTGCCACCTGAGTTGATACTAAATTAAGTATCATACCGTTTCGCAAGGCAGTGATAACATACAGAATATTAGCGACAATAGCATACATGTTCCTGACTTGGGGTATTTTGTAGGAGTGAAAAATCGGAAGATTAAGATTATTATTCCTGCAATGAACATAAAAGGTGTTTGAATATATTGTTCCTGTATTCTAACTTGAACACCCCTTAAATGACCACTCATGTTTCGTGCTCCTATCCTTGACCGACCATGGTGTCAAGATCTAGTCTTATCTCGATCAACTTGACAAACTTAAATCCCAATCACTACCTCTCCCGCTGTTGACCTTGTATACTCAAACTCAAAAAAAGTCTTCTCTCGTGCTATGCTCACCATCCTCGTTATCGATGAGATGGAGACAAATATAAAACAGTTCAGTATTGCTTATTTCAACAGATTCATTGGCAAGAAGCGTTTGTATGCTTCACCTTTCTATTCTTTCCCAAATTCCTCTCAAGTTATATCTGTCCACCACAAAACTCATTTTGCATCTAATGACTGATATACCTTGCTTCTTTGGAGTACTTTTTCAGCGGTATTTAGAAGTAATGTCAGTTTAAGCTCTGAAATTAAGCAAAGCTCTAAAACATCTTGCTTCATCAGTTTTTCTTCTTGGAGTTATGTTTTGTTTACCATAAATAATAATGGACTTAATTATAGACTCTAACACAGATCTGTATCTCTCAACCTTTTGTTTATGCACAGAGATAGTGAACATTTTCTTTTACTTGAGCTGTAATTTGTTCCTTAGAAACCACGTGAAAATCGACTTTTTTCACATTGCCTCAATCTTTTAAAGTTTCAGAACCAAGGATATTTTATTTCTGACTAACTCCACACAGGCACTGCAAAAAAAGTCCTAACTTGGGGCATATCTCAATGCTAGATACTGAACAGACTCAAAAAAAAAAGTTAGAGATTTTTTACGGTTTTCCCGCTCATTAATTCAGAAAGTGCAGCCCAACTTTTGGAGAGTTGAGTTTAGTCTGTAAAATATTGTCTTGATCAGACCTTTCTCTTGAGAAAGAAGAAAAATATTAAACATTCTTATCTCTCTTATTACAGTCTTAATATCACTCAGATGGATCTTTCCCTTTCTAAAACTTCCAGAGTCACTATGCAGTTAAGTTGATGACGATATAATACTGATTTGTTCGTTTTTCCCGAGAGGCTTTCTTTAACAGACGGTATTACAGACTTAGGAGTAAACTCCTCACTTTCCTTTTACATCAAAGTCAAGCACATTTTGTTGCTTACTGTCAGACGAACGTTTATTCATGTTTTGGTTCTTAAAGTTTATTCAACTTTAAAAAACAGCAAAAACTACAATAATAGCTTCTCTACAACGCGATAAATTGATATATGGAACCTTGATCTTTATCGAATTATAAATTACGACGGATATGGTTAGCGAAGACGCCTTGATTTATTATAAAATGCCACGAACCAGTTGTGTTTCTGTTAGAAGTATCCAGTTGGCTAACATCTGGAAGACGCTGCTGTCGCACATAGTGTATTTCAGAGTAACTGAAACATTAGTTTTGGAAAAATAAAA
>NW_013667934.1:23770-29943 GCF_000517525.1 Limulus polyphemus
ACCTAAACTGCTAAATGATGCACTGTCCTATGCAACTACGCACACAGTTTACTTGGTTTCCAACGTAAATCAGTTAACAAGAGACCTATACTGATAACTGATGCACTGTCCTATGCAACTACGCACACAGTTTTACTTGGTTTCCAACGTAAGTCCGTTGACAAGAGACCTAAACTGCTAAATGATGCACTGTCCTATGCAACTACGCACACAGTTTTACTTGGTTTCCAACGTAAGTCCGTTGACAAGAGACCTAAATTGCTAAATGATGCACTGTCCTATGCAACTACGCACACAGTTTTTTTTTTTTTTCGCTTTTAACATAAATAAAGATGGTTCTTCACTTTACACAACTATCCAGTCTATTCATTTTCTTAGCTTAAAACTTATATAGTTCATTTAGCTTCGGATTTACTCAGTAATTATCATGGATGAATTTCTCGTTATAAAGCGGTCCTATCTGATACTCTTTTTATAAAGTCAGTTCATCTGAGAATACCACAATACTGAGAGGTGGTGTAGACTTATAGCATCGTTAATTATGTCATTTATATGTCTTAGATATTCTTACAAAGAAATATTGGATAAAATGCTCAAACTAATTTTTAAATCACTATATATATATATATATATATATATATTACTACCAGAAACTAACAGTTTTAACTCTGAATTTAGAAACAACTGCTTCGGCGCATTCAGTGTGTTGGGATATGAGAAACTGCCCTTTTAACGTTTATCCTACTTCCTAGATGTCTTTATTTTCATATCTAAAGTTAATTTTGGAAAGTATTTTTGTTTTTTTATCTAAACGTTTGTTTGTTGTTAAGCACAAAGCTATATATTGAGCTATCTGCGAAACCCAATGCTTGGAGTTATACTGCTGAACCACCAGGAAAGTTGCTCTCGATGTACTAAGACGTTATGTTTATCAAAAGTATTTTCAGTGTACATGTATATCTAAATCATACCTTGCACTTATATTTGCTGGACATTAATCAGATATATGAATATGAAGTAGTAGTCTTTGCTCTATAAAAGGCTAAAAAGTTGAAATTGGGAATTTAATATAAAGGAATACAAAAGTATACACTTTGGAAGCCTAGGTTTCAATTTGTAGTTCAGTAAAATTACTTAAAATGAGAACTTAGAGTAAAGAAGTATAAGTGTCGGAAGCCTAAATCTCAATTACTCTTCTTTCATACTTTAATTTCTTGAATAATTTAATCGATAACTTGTGTGTGCTGTTTCGGTGAATTAATTTCAGACTTTCGTTGGATAAGAACATAGATTCGAAGGTCTTGATAGAGGAGATTAATCTGATTAAATTTTGTTTATGGTCCAAATAAACTTTGTTACTCTGTTGTTGTTTTTATCACTTTTCTTTTATTCAGAGTTTGGAAGGGTTGGCTGAAAGGCCTTTTTTATACAATGATTCCTTCTATGGGCTCATTCTGTAAGGGTTTTGGTGATTTTGTTTGTGAGAATAAAACTAAAAGCTGATGACGGAAGTGATATTGCTAAATTAAGAAAACATGGAAATGCCTGGGTTGCAATTTCTGAAAGAGAGACAGAAATTGTCATTTTAATTCCCGCCTAATTAGGCTGTTAATACTGTTAATAAGAACAGACAAATGGCAGCATGATTTTCTAAATTAAGGGAGATATATCGAGTTCCTCTATCTTCATCATTTGAAGATGAATAATTTCCTGAGGTAGAGAGTAGTTTGGATAAATGATAATAAAGAAAAAATTAACACGTCTAAATGAAAACCTTTTTAGTTATTTTAAGCGACGTTTCGAGTAGACGCCCTTCGTCAGGCACTAATAACCATGTTACAATGGAATTAGGCTCAGTGAGGATTGCTTTCTCAAGATTGTTAAGATAATTGATAGTGTTGATGCATCATCTTTTCTCATACTTAATGGTGAGAACGGTGGGAATAGGGGGACACAAGTAAAAATGTTGGCAGGGCAGGAGCCACCTTCAGCTAAGACAGTTTTATTCTTCTAACTGGGTGGTTGGCCTTTGGAACGGGTTACCTTCGGATGTTGTGGAAGCAGTAAATATAAGTTAGTTTAAGAGAAAGCTTGATAATTATGTTAATGATAAGGGCTGGTATGGAGTTTTATTCATTTTTGTATTTACTAGTTTTAGTTTAGTTTAGAGGATGGCACAGCCTAGATTAGTGTTTCTCAACCTTTTACGCCTTCAGCAAACAATGAGCGCCCTTGCCTCCTTTTAATAAATGTTAGTACAAGCACCGAAAGTAGCACCAAAAGATATATGCTCAACGAATGGACTAGAAACGTTGGGGTGGCGTTGCTTTCCGCAGACACATCCACATAATGATTTTTGCTCAAACGTGTTGAAAGAAAAAACCCTATTTATTATGGTTTAATTTTAAGAAATATAGCTTTGAAACGCTCAAAACTTTTCTGTCCACGCCCTGCCGGCCCCCTCAAAGTTTAATGCCACCTGAATTTTAAAAACGCCTACTAAGGGGCGGTACCGCCTAGGTTGGGAAACACTGGCCTAGATGGACCAATAGTTCCCTTGTTGTCCCTAAATATTATGTTATGTTACGTTGGCGTATGAAGGATTTGATTAGGGAAGATGCAGTTTTAGACCTTGATCTTAATACTTAGAAAGATAAGTTTAGAAATTTAACTGAGACAGGACACTTGAGTACCAGCAATCGTAACATTATTTGTTACCTATGACGTATTCATTAAAATCAGTTGTAGAATTAGTTAATAGGAATCGTGTCACAAGTTTGAAAATATAAACCAACTGTCTAAGATAATTTTCTCATCACTTTCACTATATTATTAGTACACAAAAGGTGACCCGTGAATAACCAGATCATCCAATTATTTTTATCATTCACTCAACACAATCTATGCCCTAAGCACCATTCGTTCATATTTGAATTTAAATACTTTTTAGTCTGATTGTCGGCTACCTTGGTAATTTTTTGCCTTTTTGTTTTCTGTCAGGTTTTTACTGTGTGTATTGAGGCACTGGATTATTTATAGTAGCTGTCTGTGACTTGCTGGCGATAAATTGAACAATAAACAAACAGCACACAGTCCACTTGTTTTAAAATATTATATTAAAACAACTCAAACGTATATACAAATGTTCGTTACATAATTAATCACCACAGTTGTATCCGGTGCTTTAAGTAATCGTCTCTTTTCGTCAAACTCCACACAGTCTGATTCGGTTACTTTATAACACAATTGACAAGACGAATTATTTATTGTATACTCTTTTATTACAATACAATATATAATAATTTCACTTTAGAAATCGCCACTATACGCCCTTTATAGCTAAACTCACAACCACGCAGTCTAAACCTAGCTCTCTATCTAACTAACTTTGTCTTACTAGCTCGAACTACATTTTATATGCATATTTATAGCCTGACTAAGGCCTCGAACGTTCTACACATTATGAGATATTATGATGCAATAATAATCCATTAAAATAATAATAAAACTTAGAAAGCTCTAGTAACATGGCGCAATAATACAACAAGTGCCAATTCACAACAGTTGAGCTACACAACCTATTATTCATACACAGTTGCGTAAACAAACCTGCTTCTACAGACAACTAAATGTAACACTTGCATTGAACTTAAATTGAAATAGTCATATATATATATATCTAACGTTTTCATGGTACAGTTGGAGATGATGAGCCCCTGACAACGTTTGAAGCCATCAGTCAGTTGGAATACAATATGTTGTCTGTTGTACTTTAGAACAATTTTGTTAAATAAGCTTTTCTTTTCTTCTGGGTGGTTAGAGTGCTTGACTCACAATCTGTCGGTCGATGGATCGCATTGCATCGCCAAACATGTTCCCCCTTTCTGCCGTTGGGGCGTTATAATGTGACAACCAATCCTAATATTCATTTGTACAGAGTAGGCCAATAATTGACGGTGGGTGGTATTGACTAGACGTTTTTTTTTCTAGTCTACCACCTCAAAATTAGGGAGGCTAGCGCAGAATACATTCAACAAACAAACTCTCTGTCCCTCGCCAGCTGTTAACGACAACAGTTTCTGTTTAAACGAATTCTCTTTCTTCTCTTGATAGATTCCAGATTTTTAACAGTAACACCTTTGTTGGACAGACACTGTTATAATTTCTCTTTGAAAGTTATATAAATTGTTGCTCTTAGCAGTTCTCACGTAGATTAACCATAAATAATATCACTACAAATCTGCATTTGTAGGTTTTAAGGAATCTCCTAACACATGACATTATACTTCATTCCGCATATTTTAGTGAGCATATGACAGTTGTAATAGAGTGATCTGTCAGTAGAGAATATTTACATGATTTTATCACAAAGTGATCGAGTTACATCTCCACATTATTGCTTACAAGCAAAGGTACCCGTCCCCAGTGACAGTAAAAGTTTAAGTTAATCTATCAATTATTATTTCATGGACTTTAAAAAGGTTAATTGTGTTGCACTCTTCGTTTCACTCAATATCAAAGTTCTGAGCTACTTATACTGCCCACTGCAAAAAGTAATTGTTGAGGATTTCAGTCATGCTAAGAACCGCTCAACAATAACATACGGTAAATCTACACTTTTATTCTTTAAGTTATGCCATCAACATTGTTCATGCTTGTTCTCCCGTAATTTCAAAAGTGGATGTTGAATTTTATCTGCGTGCACAGCTTTTCAAACGGAAGACAGACACCCCTGTTCTCAATATATAATCACTTTATAATAAGATCCAAGTAAGATGTATAATGATTTTTGTGGTTAAAGGAAAACTAAACGAGAATGCATTTAAAGCTTATTAGGTGAAGTTGTTAATATAAATCGTAATTGTTTTCCCCTATTTAAACAGATGAGGTCATGTTAATTATTACAGAGTATTTAGTTATTGTTCAGTTACTTTCAACGTTTTAAAACTAATTACATTAAACTAGAAGGAAGAACAATGTAAAAATTGAAGTGTTGCACGACATTCAACACTAAACTTTAGATATACAGAGATACTACATATAGCGACAGGTCAATAAGTCACATTACTTCTGAACACTATCATTATCCAAGTTAAAATATTACACGGGTATACTCAATACCATTTGACGTTAAAACATCAAATTGTGGTGGTTGGTGTCCTACTTGTTTTGTTAACTACGATTTACTACATATCTCGAGCTTATTTGTTGTTATTCATAAATCTACACAATGTGCTACCTGTATCGAAACCCTATTTTTAGTGTCATAAGCCTTTGGACTTACATTCCGAAGGGAAAGGCAGATGTTTTTGATGTTTTTCAACGCAAAGTTACATACACAATAGATTATCTGCGCAGAAAATCCAATCCCAGATTTCGAAGTTCTAAGTTTGTAAACTCACCTCTGAAATTACAGTTTTATTGTATTTTGTTCTAATAACATATGCTCGATTTTATTTTAGGTAATAACCTAATTTTATAACATTAACTAAACATTTTATATCTTAAGTTATGTGTTGAGGAGAAAATAAACAGATTCTCATCTTTTTTTAAATTATTTTTTTACAGGCATGTAAAGGATGCACTGTTAATTCCTGTATATGCCCTGGTGAAAAAGGACTTTTGGTGAGATTTTATTGTTTATATCAAAATATTTCTACAAAGTCAAATCACACTAAACTCAAATTTAAAACATTTCTATTTATAATGTGTTACGATGTTTTTGTGTCTTTATTGATTATCCACCTAAAGCTGTCAAGTACAGGAGTACCTTAGTACTATACAAAGTTTATATATTATAGGTAATCCCAGTAGAATGACAGAATAGTGTTGATTTTTCCTTATTATTGTAGGGCATACCAGGAATCCCTGGAATGCCAGGCTTTCCAGGTGAGCACGGTCCTATGGGTCCAGTGGGACCACCAGGCGTGAAAGGATCTCGAGGAAGTTTGGGATTTTCAGGAGATATAGGTCCAAAAGGAATTCGAGTATGTATTTTTCATAATAATTTTTGTCTGATAATCAATTTATTGCAGTTGGTTGATTCTAGGTATGTAAACTCATAAGCTTGTGACTGCCAACATTCCTAACTAAGCATGACGTAATAGCTAGCTTTCTGAACTGTGAATTTGAAGGTTTTGTTTGTTTGTTGTTTTTTTTAATTTCGCGCAAAG
>NW_013667934.1:30425-34128 GCF_000517525.1 Limulus polyphemus
CCATAATATACCATTGAACACGCTATACACTTTCAGATGTGAGAGCATTATAACCATGACAGTCAATCCTGCTACTTGAATGAGAGAAGCAAGTAAGTGAGTGCTTCTCAGCAGTTGTAAGCTAGGGATGGTTATGCTCAACTTTGGGGTTTCTATGACTTGTCGCTTAGCCCATATGCTATATAAAATGAATTCAGTTGAAAATATCAAAACTGTAATTTTTCCAATTTCTCTGGAAAATCCTCAGATGGGACAGCTGTAAGTCTACAGGCTTACAGCTCTAAAATTCCGGGTTCAATTCCCTGCGATGTACACAGCAGATAGCCCATTGTGGCTTTTCTCTAAGACAAACAAACAAACAAACAAATACTCTGAAAAATGTACGATTTTGACTCCCACTTCCCGATCAGGTCCAATTATCCTAATTTCTGAAATTTCTCCTTGAACAATTGTCAAACTTCTGACTTTTTGTCGGTGAATTTAAAAGAAAATGATCAAGCAAAATGAATATTTCAATCGATATTAGCTATAGTTGATATAAACAACTTTAAGGGAAGAAATAGTAAATGACGGTACTTTTTCACAAAATGAATATGCTGAAAAGATCATAACGTTAAAAGTGCCGTATAATTTATTAGATACGGTACCAGGATCCTTGGATAACTCTAAATGTTTCGGCGGCCGGACTATTCTGCCATTCCTTGTTTATTCGTAGATACTGTAAGTTTAAGTATTATAAAGATTTTCATGGCATGGTATCAATATATTTGCTACAGTTGTCAAACCCTAATTCACACAAATATCGTCTAGTGTAAATTTGTTTCGTACCAGTTCCTGTTTCACTTATTATATGTTTTATCTCTTCAACAAGCAAAAAAGACGAAAACAATAGTTTTACCACTTTTTGACTGTTTTTATCTCGTAATCTAAAAGAAGTGTGAAGTTACCGTTTATCATTTGATAGGACTGTTCAGAAACATTATAATTCAGCATTTAGAACAATTGTAGCAATATTCCGGATTGGGTTAAATGTTACTTCATCCTGAACCATAGGAATATATTTTAGCCTAAGGGTGTACTGAAATCTGAAGTTGCCCTGGTAGGCCATCCCAGACGCAGGGGACGCATTCCCCACCCAGACTCTGACGATGTTTAGTTAATATAGAAGTCCAGAAGTGTTAAAAATTAATCATAAACACAATCAACATAAATATACGTGCCTACGTATTAGTAGCTAGTTAAAGTTTCGTACGAAAAGAAATATAAAACATAGCCTTCAAAAACTTGTATGGGTGCGCCAGCACCCCGAACCAACCTGGTTCCTACGCCTCTGACTCCATCTTTTATTGAGGCTGTTTGAAAAATTATCGGCATGTATACATCTGCAGTTTACGTGATCTATATTTTAAAACCTAGGCCTAATTCTTTATTTTATTTGTTATTAATCTATTCATTAGGTAACATGAATGAATCTTACTTAGCGTTCATAAAAGCATATTCTAATCTTAATTGTTTACTGGCGTTTCAGAATTATTTCAAATTCCATCATCAGCATTAAAATCTCAAAAAGTTAATTCACAGCATTCTAACTACAAAAAACATCTGCTATTAAGCGAATTTTTGATACAACCAAATGTTTAGAAAAAACACATTTCAACGGTACAAGTATAACGAAATGTACTATAAAACGTGCAGCAGACATGCATTTAATAATACTGATAAGAGAACACATGATACAGAAAGGATAAAATACATGTATAAACTGTTGCATTGTAAGTTACAAGTTTGTATGAAATATCAAGAAAGAGAAACTGGAAATGTTTAGATTAATGGCAACAAGATCGAGTAGATGTTATTATTTAATGTTGGTTGATCAATGAAAATATGAGGCTTTCTTTGATAGAGTTCATCATCTGTTGTCCTGGAGTCAAGAATTTTAATGTTTTTAAGAAAGATGGGGTGGTTATTATTCTCACTATGCAATCGGATATAAGACTCAGGTGGATTGGTTAGTTTCTAACTGAAATTCCCATGTGCGCGTTGACATATAGTTTTACAAATATAGATAACCTTGCATACGACCCATGAGCGCATATGGATGGGTAGAGTATATTTAGTTTTAACAAAGTGTTCATCGCCGTAGAGAGGACCAAGTTAAAAAGCTGTTTGAATATTCGTCGGTTAAAGTTCAAAGTTAAGGACTTCTTTGGTTGGGAATAACTGTTTAGCAATTACTTGAATATTAAAGCTGACCACATCGAATTTGCTTGCATTATGAAACTTAGATATATCTTGAACAAAGGAAAAAGAATCTTTGAACAATAAATTCATTCTCAGTTAGTGAACTTAGTGTAGATGCAAGATGTTTAGCAAGTTTGCTATTTAAAACGTCTTCCATTTTAGAGACGTAACCAAATTCAGATAAATTTAAAATTACACCTACAATGTATAATGTCTCTGAACAGGTCTGAACACTTTGATATCAAATGGTCGGATAACAACATTTAGATTACTGGCAAGTTCTTTTAAAATAGAAAACTCAGTCTGCGTACTTGGAAAAATGTTTTATAAGAGAACAACGACGCTTTGCAGATCAGGTTGAAGAAGGCATTCCATGTTATTTTTATTAAAATTGGGAAAAACTTTAAGATTTAAAATGGAATAAGTAACTTGAGAAACTGAAGGTAGACAAACTTCAACTTTCGATAAAACATTTTTACATTGTTCAGTTAAATTAAGATCACTAAAATTAAAAATTATCTTATCGGGATTTGTGTCAACAGATTTTCTTAGTGAGAATAGTTTGTTACGCTTGACATTCTGGTTTTGTGCAAGTCTGACGATGGTTTTTAGTTTGAGATTTACAATTATATTGGTGAGATGATAGTCGATCCACGATGTTTTGTTTTCAGTTTTTCTAATTAAAGATGAAATAGCTTATATGTATATTTTATCACTTCTTGATCATGTTTTTTTTCTTAACATTATTATACTTGTCATGGCCTGATGGTTAAGGCGCTTAACTTATAATCTATGGGTTCACTACCGATCATGATCGCCCTTTCAGTTGCGTTAGTGTTCTAATCTAGTCTACCATTCTAAATTAAGAATAGCTATCACAAATAACCCTCGAATATCTTTGCGCTAAATTCAATAGAAAGCACCACTACAATATTATTAAATGTATACCAGACACACGTTTTATCGTATGTTACCGTTTAAGTCTGTATTCTTTCCAAACTTTCGGTTGTATCTAAAACTCCACTTATTAGCTGTTTATGTTTATTGTGAATTAACTTTTTGAGATTTTAACGCTGTTGATGCAGTTTGAAAGAATTCCAATATGTCCGTGTTTCTTATATTTAGTATAAAATTTCGTTTTCCGCCTGATAAATCACTTGCATATCCTAACTCAGGGGTCGGTAACCCTTCAAAGAAGAAGAGCCTTTTTGTTTGTTTGAAGTTAAGCACAAAACAACACAATTGAATATCTGTGCCTTGCCCACAACGAATATCTAAACCCGGATTCTAGCGTTTTAAATTCGCAGACATACCACTGTGCCACAGGGGGGCAACGGCCCGGCATGGCCAGGTGGTTAAGGCACTCGACTCGCAATCTGAGGGTCGCGGGTTCGAATCCCCGTCACACCAAACATGCTCGCCCTTTCAGCCTTGGGGGCTTATAATGTGACGGTCAATCCCA
>NW_013667934.1:34299-51992 GCF_000517525.1 Limulus polyphemus
CCACTGGGGGGCATTTTGTTTTTGTCTAAGACCAAAACATTTCGAGACCTGCAATAAGGTCTAACGGTCTAACCTAAAAAAAAAGAAGAAGAAGAAATGTCCCGTGATGGACAGCGGTAAATCTTCGGATTCACAACGCTAAAATCAGGTTCGATTCCCTTCGGCAAATGTTGAGATTAAATTTTTAACACCCATTGTGCCTTAACTTTTATTCACAGTAGGAGTAAAGCCCTCGAGCCGCAGGTTGCTGACCCCTGTCCTAACTATTTAAAGAAAATCGTTAATCATTACGTTTAATTAAGCAATAAATATATACACTATATAAAATATTTACGATTTATTTAAGACAATTGCCAAATTATATAATATTATTTTTTATTTTGTTATTTATACTTTATATGATATTTTTGCTACAAGACCTGTATATTTAATATTGGTAAAATATCTTACTTTTTTAAATTCAGAAAATTACATTACATCTTATTTTATTTTGCCATGTATTGGCAAATTTTTATATATCTGTAAAGTTTACAGTAGTTTATGCTTATTAATATTTTTTTACAGTTTTGATAAATTTAGTTCTAACATTAATAGATATGTGGAGTACTTTTACATGCTGTACCTTTTTCTCTTTCATCAAAAATTATATTTACTAAATTCCAATGTATAAAGTCAACTGCTCTAAACAATTAAAGACTAATCGGAATTTGTAGTATTAAAACTATGATAAGGCCAAACCACTGTTATAAAATAATGTTGATCATGCCTCTCAGCTCAATGTAGAATTCATGTATCTGATGATGAGGTATGTTATCTGAAATGTAAATAATTGGTTAAACACTTGACCAGACTTGACCTCTACCTGCTGACTCTATTTCCACACATTTAATCCTAGTGTCTTTTGTCTTTTTAACTATAATACTAAGCAGTAATGTTTACTATGTAGGGATGAGCCGAGAAAATAATGACCACCATATTAAATCTATTACTTTATGATGCTTACAAATAACTGTTAAAGTTGAATCATAGCCTTATTTGAGCATCTAATTGCCATTATCGAGTGTTTCACAGCTTGTGAGACCCCCAATATAATTGAAGTTTCTATCAAGTGTTGCTAAGGTGGAGAATTGGGAACCAGCTAAAGAGCCAAAGTGTTCATCTTTCTTTTTTCTTCTCCCTTGCTCGCCAAGAAATGAGTGAAGTTTTTGCAATAGCTTTAATACAACAGAAAAGCATTTTAATAGTACTTGATAATAGATTATCGCTAAGCACGGCAGTGCTTCATGTGTAGGGATATATCGAGAAAATAATGGCTGCCGCATTAAATCTATTATTCTATGATGCTTACAAATAACTGTTCAAGATGAGTTATAGCCTTATCTGAGCACCTAATTCACACTGTCGAGTGTTTCGCAGCTTGTATAATAGTAATATTATTCTGTTTTTCTGTCACGCGTAGTTTTGTGGATAATAAAATGAAAACTACCACTTAGCAGTGAACTCAGTTTATAAGCATATATTATTTCCATGTTTCCTAAATAAAAGTTCCATTTCTGGTCGCTAGATGGTAGAACAAGTTGTTCTTACACAACAACGTTTGTGACTTTTTATTCCACAAACATGATATCTGCAAAAATAATTTCAGTAAAAATAAACATAGAAGGAAAGAATATTCTAAATCAATGTTCAAAGGATCAAGGAAATCATGTATTTATGCAACTGACAAATCTTCAGACATGTTATTGATGTGTGAGTTTAAAAACACCAGTTTTTTAATTATTAAAACAATACATTGTATAGAGTTGTACTTTTCTTCAAATTTTCATTAGGGCCAAGCCTAGCAATTGTGTGTATATGCATGGTATCACATTTCATGGCCTGGTATTTTTATAATATCCTCCATATTAATTGATATGACCCTCGCAGATGGTGAAGTCAATTGTATCCACATGCAGTGAGTTTAACATCAGTTCAGCAATCCTGTGTACTTGTACCATCTTGGAGGAACCATTACAGGTTTACTGGCCCCCAGAGTAATCCAAAATCAGTGAAACTGATATTATATTATCAATATATATATTACCATTGAACCACTTTCAAAACAATGGTAAAGCTGCACGACCACATGGTCAAGACAGACCTTCATCCACAACACTGCATAGACAAATGCAAGTCATAATGTTCCTGCTTTGAAACTGTAATAGATATTAGCTGCAAATGGATACCTTTATAAATTAAATTTTATAATGTGGGATACTAAGAGAAAAAGAGCACAAGAACGGAAACTTGTTCATACTTTCGAAGTTTTCATGCTTTGGCCATTGTGTCCAGTATTAATATAGGTGATCAATAAAAATGTAAGAGACACTACTATGAATTTTATAAAATAAAAGTTTTATAAATAATGGGACATCAAGGGGTCCATTGGCCAATCAACAAACAGAAAATTAATCTCCCAATCTAGTCCTGATCCCCCAAAATTTAGCAACTGTATTTTAAAACTCCTGTAAAGTTGTAGATGGCAGTTTGTTGGGTAAATTAAATCACATCAACTAAAAAATAAAGGACAGATTTTTTTTATTCTTTTTACTCATGAGTGGACATGCAAGATGACTGAAGTTATATTTAACTCAGGACGAATTATACAGGAGGAAATAGTACACTGTTTGGGTATAGCTCTTGTTCAAGTCCTGACAGGTCTGAAATTACTTACCATATCTTGGTATTAGTTATGAAACATTATGAAAATAAAATTGTTAAAAAATTTAAAAAGTCATATTTTAATAAGTATAATTGTAGTACTACTAGTAGATCAATATTGATTATTTGAAAATGAAATGTGAAATGGTAGCTTATATTCAAAGGTTTTTTCATTTATTTCACATGTGAAAGCTGAAAACCATAACTTATCTTTCACTACAGGGTGATCCTGGGATTAATGGATTGCAAGGTATTAGAGGAAATCAGGTAAAAGTGTGTTTTTGTTAACCAGAATTATTTTGATGTGTGTGTATATATATATACATAATCTCTTGTCTGGAAATGGTAGTGTAGCAGAATGATACTTCAAATTTAATGGAAAATAGGAGACAAGAAAATTATTAAAATAATTTTGTACCTCACAAATTTGTGAGAAAAAGTTAAATTTCCAACAGAAGTAGTATCTTTGCCTACTGATAGTGAATTTAAGTGAATTTGTTTCTTATTAGCTAACAAAGTATGAAACTATTTCTAGTTGTGAATATTTAACTCATTATATTGGTCTATTTTCAATACATAATTCTGATTTCATATATTTAGTTTTGCATGCTATATTTACATATTTATATATATACTAAAAAGTTAAAAAACATTTTAGTATGTACAGATATGTAAATAATTGTTTTGCCCACACAATATTTATAATGGTCTGATTTTTGAAGAGCACTTATTTATTCTATATATAAAATTAATTTATAATTGAAATTGGTTTTTATATTTTTTAAATCTAATCTAGGGCAAACCTGGCATTGAAGGTTCTCAAGGAGATTCTGGTCTTCCTGGCAGAGATGGATATGATGTAAGATTAAAATATACTTAGTTTTCTTTATATATTAATACAAAGCTATTTACAATACTTTGCTATAATAGGAAACTTTGAATGCAACTAGCATGTTACAATACAGATTTCATTGGTATTTCTGACTTGAGTAAATTAAGATAGGAAGATGTGAATGCATTCATAAAATATGAATGGTAATTTTGTTGGTTAAAAGTAAGTTTAAATATTAAAATGAAGTGATATCACTGATATTTGAAAACAAATTCTATAGAGATTGTGTTTGTCTGGGGTTTGTAGAGAAAGGGGCAGGGATGTTATTGGCATTTTCTACATATATAGGCTGTATGATCAGCCAATGGTTGACATTGATAGGAATGTCTAAAGACAGTCTTTAATATTATTAGAGACTTTAATTTGAAGGAAATTTATTGCTTTAAGCTGAATCTTTTATTTCAGGTTGTGAAGTGTTGTTGCATTATTCATAATGTTATAGATTCTGCAAGGAAAGATTGTGTTTAATCTGTTTAATACCACGTTCTTCGTAACAGACAACAAGGGATAACATGATCCTTCAATATTATCCTCGTACATTCACTTTTAAGAAAAAAAAAAAGTTAAACCCAACATTTATTTTTTTAGAAAAATTACCACTTTCCTCCTTGTCAAGTGCTGGCCTCCACTACTGTCGATGATAAATTATTCCATAAACAAATCCCTGTTTAGAGAAATAAAACCTTCTTAACTGAAGCCTAGCTTGTCTTTTCTAAATCGTAAACTTATGTACTCTTGTGCTATTGTCTTGAAAATACAGCATAAAAAAATCAGAGTCATTTATTCTATTAATTCTCTGGATAATCTTGTAAATTTTGAAGAGAAAATAAGTTAAGAGATATTAATCTATCTCTGTATAAGATAATTCTTATGTTTTTAGAATTAACCTAAGAAAAGTGTGGTTACATTAGCTTGTGGAATGACTTGTTTGATGAGAGTAGAATTGAAATATAATATTCTTGTTTACATGTTCAAGAGAAGATTAACTCTTTACATATTAACTTTTAAAAACATTTGCACCACCCATTTATTTAGATATGACGTGCAACTCAAGAGAGAAATAATACAGAGGATTATAAACTAAGTAAAAACAATTGTACAGAAATAATATCTGAATATACATGACTGAATATATATTTTTTTCAAATTGAGAGTTGACAGAACATCACAGTTCTGGCTTCAAATGATTTAGTGGTAGGCTGTAATTTTATATACTTGTAAGCCACTTTTTACTTTTACACCTTATGTACATTAGCTATTTATCTATATAACAAAGTTCTACTGTGTGATAATTTGTTTGTCAGAACTATTCTATTACTAAATAAGTCACATATAAGTACACATTTATGTATCAGTTTATCAGTGCATATTTCTTTTTAAAATTGACCATAACTATTTTAGTCAGTTACAAGTTTTACTGAAATTTTGATTACATATTTTTGCAAAATGAAATTTGTTAAGTAGTTTTTTTTTATAGGGAAAACCTGGTATACCTGGACAACCTGGGTATGGTGGAAAAATAGGTTATTCTGGACCTCCTGGACCAAAAGGATATCAAGTAAGTATATACAGTCTAACTTCTGATAATAATTATAAAGCTAGATAAAATGATATATAAATTGATAATTAGAATATTATAGACAATCATAACTTACATCAATATTATAATTTATTGTAATAATGTTCCTAGTTTGTTACATACATTGTGTCACTGTATGAATATATAGTAACATTTTATTGTAGAAGACCACATAAATCAGACAATTATCATAATTAAACTAAAAAAAATGACTATTTCATTACTCTTAACTATTCATACTACATCTGAGCATAATTTTGTCTTCTCCATCACATGGCATTCTTCTCTCAGGTTCAACCATATTTCTTTTGTGCATCCACTGTCCTCTCTTATATCTTGCCTGGCTATTTCCCCCTCCATACCCACTGGGCTGTATATATTCTGAACAACTCCAGGACATTGAAGCTTACTTAATCTGGGTTGACTAAGGTCAGGTTGATTTAATTTTACACTTGTTGGAACCAAATCATTTCCAGTATGTCTTGTTCCTATTGCAAAGTCTGTTAAAACTATAATACAGATATAACATTATGCTATCATCACACACAATATAGAGGGTTGAGTACATCATATTCAAATGATTTTAAATATGCAAATCAGCAAGTCAAGCGACATCCACAATCAATGTAAAGTTACAGTGAATGGTATGTATCAGAACTACATTTTTAACATTGCTTGGCACTTAAGGGGTAAGTTTGATGTTATCAAAAGTTAAATGCTCTTGGAAAGGATGTGCAAAAGTAATTTCCAACATAAAATATTCATACTTTCAAATCTGATTATGGACTTAGAATTTCCAAGAGAGAGTTATCCCTTGTATTTTTATTGGAAAACAAAGTATTTTGGATCATCTTGGGGAACCAAGACCTGCAATATGTCCCATGCCATCCATGGTAAGCAAAGTGCTGTATCTTCTAACATATAAGAATCCACAAACACAAATGTTAGTTGTAAAAGCTGTGCACATGTCCCAGTAGACAACATAAAAAGATGGATCTCCATCTGAAAAAGTGACACAAGTCACATATTTACAAGTTTCTATCATGACATATTCATTCAACCACCACATACTTCAAGTAACTGGAGAATGAAACAGCTATTCATGTTATTCCATATACAGACATACTTGTCAAGTCACCATGGAGATAGTTCTTACAGATGTCTATTAAAAATGAGCTCTAGGAAACTGTTGACCTTGTATATTTGATGGCTTATGGAACCCTATAGGAAGGATGGGTGTGCTTCAGACATGTCAGCCTTTTGCAATGGAAACTATGCTGCAGGACTCTTGTCAATTTACATTATTGTCTGATAAAACAGAGCCATGTATGGCAACATGAACTGCAACGACATAATGAGGCTACAAAATTGTTGTAGTATAATGTACTTCACCTCGGTAGCAATATTTTTGTGTTATTATAAAGGTGTTTTTTTATAAATTGGAGAAGAGAATTTCTGAAACTTTCTCAGCACATCAGTATGTAAGTTAATTAAGTTGTTTGCTCTCCACAATTCCTTTCTGTCAAGATATAATTTAGAATAGTATTTGTAGAGCATCCCATAGTTAAGCAGCCGTGATATTATGTGGTGTTCTGAATGTATTTTATTTTGTGCTATTTTACATCTTTTCATCTTGAACAAGTGAAAAACCCTTAAAATTAATAACTGTAATATTTTCAAAACTTAACCAGTTATGATGAAAGAAGTTAGGTAATTTTATTTATTTCTTTAATTATTAATATCTTTAAATGAAAGGAATTACATGTATTAAAAGTAAAAAATAAATTATTAGCTTTTGAAAAAATTAAGTTTAGTGTATAATACATTGGAATTATTGTACAGTGATTGATTTAGTTATTTAAATTTGATACTAGTTCATCTAACATTTTGCAAAAGCATGTGAATCTGTGTGATCATAGATATGCATATAATTGTGTTTCTTTATGTCTGGTCTTTTGTGAATAACTTCATTTAGAATGTAAGTCTGATCATGAAAATAAAAGTTTATCTTTAATTTCCCTACTGTTAACATAAGTATGCTTCTAGTAAGAGCCTGAGGTAAAATTTGACTAATTATGTACACATAACATGCATATCTATTGTTAATGCTGAGCAAAATGTAGATGCTCAAAAATATGTGTATATTACACTTGGTTGCCATACTATTCATGTGTGCACAAGATAAGGAGCTTATACATATATGTGAAGCCAAAAGCATTATACCACTGAATAGCACTAGTGCCTTTGTACTTCATGTAACTCATTATTCAAATACCATATGGCAAGCAATTGTAGTAGATCCTAGTTTCAGAGGGAGGAGATTCATCAAATGCAGCTGTCATAGTTGTCAGTGATAAAATATACTAGAAGTTGTTTAAAAATTCCTGTTTCAGTAATTAAAGCATAGAAATCAGCTAAAATTGTTAATTATATGCATTTTAATAATTATGAACTGAAGTATAGTTTTAAAACATCATGTTAAATTGGAAGTTACATATTATTATAAATATGATGAATAGCATAAAATGGTTATTTTTTATCATTTTGATTTTGAAACAATACAAACAAAAAAGATTAATAAAGTGGGAAATATATATATATACACAATATTTGATGCTATCTTTTTATAGGGTGATCCTGGTGATGGGGGAATATATTCAACAGGTGTGAAAGGTGAACCTGGGGTACCTGGCCTTCCTGGACTTCCTGTAAGTTTTTTGTTCTTGTAATTAGAATTTTATGGGCATTATTTAATCATATATAAGATTGAAGTTGTACATTTAATTTTTACAGGTTTACATCAGACTGATTGAAAGAACAACTTCATTTTTTAGTATATCTGTCAAATATTTTTGAGTCTGCTCAGAACACTTTTGTGATAATTGTCCAATCTATTTACTACTGTCTCACAGAGGCTTGTAAAAAAAAACGTTCTAAAGACATCACCTAAAATGAGGTGTACAGATGTAATGTGCTTTTCTTGAAGAAAACTACTAAATTGGTCTGACAAACTAACAGAGTTTTTTCATACAGATTAATGTCATATGAAGAGACAAAAGATCTGAGGGTTGTTTAATGTGTTTATTCTATTAGCATTTAAATCTTTTATTGTTTGCAACACAGAGATCACAATATTGCTATTTAAGGGATAAAATGTTAACTTAAGGTTCAATGTTTTTAGAAATGTGCAGCTTATAACTGCAAATACTGATATATATAAGTTCTAGATTAATTCTAATCACTAAAGACATCACAGATTTCAGCTGATCACAAATATATTTTGAACTGATAAAAGCTATTAGTACAGTGTTTATTAATTTTTAATGCAATTAATATTGAACTGATGTTTTTTTTTTTTTTTACAATTAATGAAATCACTGAGTATAAAAACACTGCACAAACACTCTTTGAATTAGTAATAAATATATTGCACCAGTTTATTAAATTAACCTCAGATTACCTTTATGTGCAGTACCTGTTTATTATTCACCTTTGGGAGAACTGTAAGTTGTCCTTTATCTACATGTTCATTATATTTATTCAGTATATGGTTCTTAACACTGGAAGATGATACACATTTAAAATTTGCATATACTTTTGTGTAAATTTATAACCAGCGGTAGGTACCGTATAACCTAAAGAACATTAATGACCTTGATATTCATGTACTATATTTGAAGCTTCAAATATAGATATGTAATCTTCAAACATGAAAAATTCTATAATCTACATTCAGGTCTAAAGACACATAACTTATATAATTGATTTATAATTAAAATAACCCATTTACATGTATATGGCAATATTAAAGATATATTTTGGTTAGCTACATTCCAATTTGTCAGTGTAGGAATGCTTACGTTATTTAAGTAGTTACAAATAATATGAAATGTAAAAGAAAAAATAGTGGTCACAACTATATGATGATTTACTTATAACCCAAATACTGGCTCACAACTATATGATGATTTACTTATAACCCAAATACTGGCTCACAACTATATGATGATTTACTTATAACCCAAATACTGGCTCACAACTATATGATGATTTACTTATAACCCAAATACTGGCTCACAACTATATGATGATTTACTTATAACCCAAATATTGGCTCACAACTATATGATGATTTACTTATAACCCAAATACTGGCTGATATTATTGGTGAAATGATAAATTGGTTAAGTCCTAGTTTGTCGTTATTAAAATAATGTCTTCAGGAAACATAAAAGTAAATTTGAAGCAGCCTATACATATATCTGTTGAGTCTCATTGCTGTATATTTATGATTGTTATTGAGTATTTAAATACTACTCTTCAGTTTCTGTTACTTATGGCTATACATTAATGAAAGAAACTTTAAATAGCCATATTCATTAATTTTGGTTATTATGGTAATTTCATGAAGTATAACAGAAAATAATTTTGCTACTTCTTACCAGGGCCCTCCTGGATATGATGGTTACCAAGGTGAAAAAGGTTTCATAGGAATAGAAGGTCCAGAAGTAAGTATAATTTTGATTTCTTAAATATAAGTAAAGTATCTGATGAAAGCATGGGTTGAGCTTTCAGAATTTCCTTAAATTTGTAGTTCTGGAAAATGTTTTGGAAAAGCATTGGTTTACAAAACATTGTTTTTATTTAATAAAATTGATCTGTATAAAAATATATAGTATAAAAAAAAATGTTAAAGTTGCCTCTTGCTGTGTGTGTTATACACACATAATATTTCTTTTTAATTACAAAAAAGAAGAAAGATTAACTTTACAACTATTACTATATGGTATACATACACAACAATTGAACACTATTGGGTGTGAATTGAGTGAACTTCATTCATTATTACATATTTTCATAATGTTATTTTTTTCACACCTGGTCTAGGTAACCAGAATTCTTGTTTTAATAGAATAAACTACAGAGCCAAGATAACCAAAATACTTTGTAAATCATGGAGAAAACAACAAATTAGAATAAAGTATTGAAAAATAAGCATAAATTTCTACATTGTGAAACA
This sequence comes from Limulus polyphemus, assembly GCF_000517525.1. Lineage (NCBI taxonomy): Eukaryota > Metazoa > Arthropoda > Merostomata > Xiphosura > Limulidae > Limulus > Limulus polyphemus. Next base: position 44,491 of record NW_013667934.1, read on the forward strand.
AAAAGAAAACTCAACACTTAAGGGTTTTGAAGGGTGTGATTAAAAGAACATTAATGTTCTGCTGTTAATTAGAACTTAAAGTCTAAAAAGAAGAAACCAATAGGCAACTTTGATAGTCATACTGAGCATGATTTTTTTGTTGAAAATTTTTATAAATTTCTATCGTTAAAATTGTTTTCCACTCACTTTAACAGCTGAAAATTTTGTAATTAATGTTTATTCACAATAAGATAATTAATTTATTTCTGGTTGAACTGGTTTTGAATTTCAATCCTAATTGCATGCTACCACCCCACCAAACAGCCTGCTCTCCTGTTTATTTGTACATCATTCTCATCTTATAGAGTAGTTCTTTACTCACTTAGAAGCTGTATATTTCTTTACAGCCAGTGAAGTAGCTGTGTTGGTACATGTCAGTAAAGTTACTGCCCTCTTCAGTTATTATGAGTTGGTCTGTGTTTCACTATCTTAGGCAATGAGAGGTTTCATGAGCCATTTATGTAGTATAATTATCTTTATGCAGCTGTTGTGTGCAGTGCATTGTATATTGATGTCATAAAACAAAAGGCATTGATTATATACTCAATGAATAAATTTGTATTCTCACCAGCTTTTCCTCACATTTAGTATTATTAATAAATGTATATATCTTCTGGTAGTGTTTGGCCATTAGACACCAAAAAAGTACAGTTTTCATTTTAGCAACTAGTAATTGACTAAAATACAAATAAATGGAAACTTTTAATTAAATATAAATTACCATGTATTGTGTATTCAAGACCTAAACATATTCTTATCTGGATGGTACTGTATTCTTGAGAAAACTGCTTGAGAACTGGAAAGAAAATAACATTAGCAAAATTTGAAATTATCATTAACTCTGAAAATTTTATCCTACAGGGTAGAAAGCAATTTATTTAAATACCTCAGTTGAGATGTAATAGGGGTCTAAATTTCCGAAATTCCCATTACCTGCTGTAAATAATATTCCTACACAAGGGTGACCTTAAGAATCAAGGACAAGGTGTCAAACCTTGAATAACATCTTTCAAAATTTTTCAGTGATGGTAAAACAGAAAGAAACGATTGATCTCAAGAAAAACTAGAGATTTAAAAGAGGTGTTTATTATGAAGTAGTTCTGAGTCCTCTGAATAATTGTGTTTGTGAGAAGGAAATAAAGAAACTGAAACACAATTGTACAAAAATATAATAAATAATTTTTATTTAATATGCACAAAACCAGTGTGTGTACTTACTTATAGATGATAAATGTTTTTTTTATTGGATCATAAACTGTTCTCTCTCTCCAAATTGCCTTGGTTGAGATCTTATTTCAGACTGACTAAACCTGACATTACTTAGTTAAATGGTAATTAAACAGCAACAAATAACTTACCCAGAGCAACAAGCACTATCCATGTGACTGCTTATTCTCAGTCAAATATGAGAGAGGTTGTAACCTCAGATTATTGCCTGACCTACCATTGGAGGACTCTGAAGTTGACATTCATGCACAAGGTGCAACTTCACTGCCATACTCCCATGAGTAGGCCAGATGTTATCTCAAGGAAGTGACAAACAACAAAGGTAACTAGAACAAAAGCAACTTAATGACTTTCTTGACCACATTTTAAGAGGATGTGGATATTCCTAGAACAACTGATTAATCTCAAAAAATTATAAATTAAAACAAGGATGTATATGACAATATTAAATTAAATGTCATACTTTTCCTTGTATCCTAAGATTACTATTATTCCCCTTAATTAAAATAAGCTGCCTTTCTTCCAGTGTTGCCTTGGTAAAATCACTTTATTCAAGTAAAACATTTGTTCCAGCTTTTTACAGGATTTACATATGAGTATTATAGACATTTCACTGGAATTTAAGATTATGTTTGATTTTTTAACAGCAAATTTTGTAGATCAGAAACAGAGATAGTGATATATATATAAATAACTTTGACCCATCTATGGAATTTTTTTTTATAGGATTTTATCTTAAGGGAAAAAAAAAATTGTTTTCTATACTTTTCTCATTTTCATCAAGTTTTCAATGAAATAACACCTTACACAAATTTTAAGTTCAAGTAGGTTATGAGGAACAAAAAGATTGCTTAAGAATGCTCATTGATCAAATGCTAACCTCTTTTCCTTGCTTTTTATCAGTTGATCCAGTCAGACTGAAAATAATAATATATATATATATCCCTTCAACCAGAACAGTACAATGTACTGAGTTTATAAATTGGAAGTGGTAGGATTAAATTACTTTTTTATATGGGAATTCAGAAACTATATTAGATGGCTTGAATAAAACTTGGACAGAATTAAATGTGGTCTTATGATGAAACAATCCAAGCTAGTTAAAATCAGGGTATTAAAACATTCATTATTTCATAAATAGTGAAAACAAAACTTAAGTTCAAAAAAGAAATGTACATGCAAACCCTGCATAAGTTGTTGGACACCAGGTCAGGGATATCAGGTAAGTGTACAAAATTATTTGTTTTTAATGATATATGGATTTTTATTTTCTTATTTTCATGCATAGGTTATGAACTATCCTAATAAAGCCTTTTTTTTTCTTCATTTCTGTCTAGGGAATTAAAGGTCCACGTGGTTTTCCAGGACTTAAGGGAAAAGGTGGAAGAGTGAATATTGGACCAAAAGGTGAAAAAGTAAGTATGAATCACTTAAGTTTTTAAACCACTAATGCATTTCAAGTAAATTTGATAAAGTTTAAAGTAATTTAAATGTGGATGTATTGATATTAAAAGAAACTTACAGGCGAAATGCCTCATCAGTGGTACAATGGTATGTTTGTGGACTTATACCACTAGAAACCAGGTTCTGATACTTGTGGTGGACAGCGTGATAACCCATTATATAGCTTTGTGCTTAAATACAAACAAAGCTGACAGGCTGAAATACTACGTTAAGATACCAGATTTTATTAACCCACAAGCTTTCTAGCTATTTCAAAAGCTCTTCATCAGGATTACAACATTAACTGAAAAAAACATTTCAAAAAAACAGAAGTAATTTGTATGAAAAAATACACATATTGTTGCTAAGGCATATGTCAACAATATTGAATAGACCTGATAGTTGGTTAAGTCTACTTATCTGGGATAAGTAAATTCACACACTGATGAAACATAAGAAAATGTGATAATAAACATGATTAATACATATACAATTTAAAATAGTATAAAAGGCAATAAGTGAAATGATACTTAGATCTTGAAAGAAGTAATATAGTGTACTTTTTGCATATATGTCTATCACATCATAATTCATTGAACTTTAAATTTTAGAAATTGGACTATAGTTGGAATCCTGTATGGAATTAGTTATGACTCATCTTGTATCTCTATTGATTCCATTTTCTGGACCTCTGTTGTTGTTTTTTATTTGAAGTGTTCCCTTTCCAGGTTTGATTAGATTCTTGATTAAGAAATATGGCATTTTCCTGCTATGTTTTTTATGTGTTCCATGAAGGCTGATGATGTCCAAGGGGGTTGATATTTGCTGGTGTTCCTGAAGTCTAATCTTTAATGGTGTTTTTGTCTCCTCAATTTATTCTTTTTCACATTTACACTTATATTCATATACCACATGTTTCTGCTCATAGGTAGGTACAGAAACGTTTTTAAAATTTATTTATGAGTTCTTCATTTTTTTGAGACAGTTTGAATTTTGTGTTTGCTATAAATGTGGTAGATTTTTGATGAAAACCCTGGTACATATGGTAGAATGGTTGTAGTTAGCTTTTCAATTTGTATCAAAAGAACCAGCCTAACAAAAGAATATTGTTTCAACTGGAGTCAGAAGTGGAATTCTTTTAGCAAAATTAACATGGAACATTGAGTGAACTTTAACTTTGGAGGTGATCTCATGAGGTCATATCAGTGATTTATTGGAGTTAATGAAATATTTAATAGAAATTGGAGAAGAAAGAGATAGAAAATTAAAGTAATGAGACTGAAAATTAAAAAATCAAGCACTAGTGTGAGGTAAGAGGATTAGTTGGACTATCTTGTTACTGCAATCGTTTTATAAAATCATTCTCTGACATAGCTCTTTTTCTCTACAAATTACTTGAAAATCCAAATAAGTTTTTATGGACTGCATATTGTGACCAAACATTCAATAACCTGAAGAAAGAATTGACCAGTACTTTTGTATAAATCCACTCAATTTAGATACAGATACCAGTGAGTTTGTTGTTGGAACAGTTTTATCACAAGTTCAATGTTAAAAAAAGAACATGTGCTTGCCTATTATAGTAAGACAACAAATAGCTGAAAAAGAAGGTATAGGTATTGTACAATTCAGGAAGAGCTACTAATTGTTGTTTGAGGAGTAAATCATTTTTGCCATTATTTATATGGACAGAAATTTAACTAAGGACTGATCCTGTTGCATGTAAGCGGCTAGTGATTTTTTGCAGTCCAGAAGGCCAGATAGCAAGATGGATCCAGAAATACTATTAATACAACTTTAGCATTCCTAAGACCATGTGTTAATGAAGAATGTAAACATTCTGAAAAGAGGGAAGCACAAGATAATAAAGATGGCCAGCTTAAAGTATAACAGAGTTTCAAAATGAGACATCATCAAGTAATGATGATGGACTAATGTGTTCCAACATTCAAATGAAAGCTGCTCAGGCAAAAGTTACAAGTTTGAAAGCAATTACTTAATAAATAAAAAATAATGCAAAAACCCCTCTTGCCAAATTGTCACTCCATTCATCCCGAAACAAAGATTTACTTGGCACAGTGGTGTTCATTATGCTTAAAAATAAGGCTTGTTATGTCATAAATAGGAAGATACCAGTGAACAGAAATAATGACTATAGTTGGCTCTTTCACTGTCATTATGAAGCACTCCATTATCTCCATTACCTTGCAATGTCTGGAAACTGTTGGTGCTAAGATGACACTGGAGAGAGTAAGAGAATGCTTTTATTGAATTGGATCTGTAGAGAATTGGTGTAAATTGTCAATTCTGCTGTGAGCTAGAAGGTCCATGAAATAGCAGTACTGTGTTGGAACAGTACTAGAGAGTTACTCTCAGTGTGCTTGGTCCTTGGCCACAGAGTAACTGTGGGAATAAATACATTATAGTTGTGATGGACTATTTCGTGAAATGGTCAGAAGTAAATGCTGTTCCTAAACAGGAAGCAGAAACTATAGCAAGGAAACTTCTCAACAAATTAATTTCAAGATTTTGCAGAAATGTGTCACATCTTTTAAGACCAGAAAGACTAGGACAACAGTCCTTAATCCACTCTCTTGAAAGCTACAACCATATACTGTTCAGCCAGGTAGCCATTTATGTGGGTGAACATCAGAAAACTATTACTGACGTGTTAACATACAGCAGCATGTGAAGTTAGAGGCAACACCTCATCATCACAAATGTTTGACAGAGAACATAGTGCTATTGGACCTTCTTTACTCTCTTACACTGCAGAGTCTTACACAGAATATGCAAGGAGATTACGGAACAGTAGTTGGATCATACAGCTCATGATAAAATGAAAGTTTGCTATGGTGTTAAGGCTGATAAGATTGAATATAATTGAAATGACATAGTGTGGCTGTACAATCCCACTTATAATACCAAAAACGAGGTATCAATACCTTTGGAGGGCAGAGTAAGGTAACTCTTTGTATAGCTTTGTGCTTAACAATAAAACCAACAAAACTATACAATCCATGCTTAAAGCAGGTGTTGAGAAGGCCATATGTTATATTGAAAAGAATCAATGATGTTGTTTATAGAGGTGCAGGCCATCCAAGCCAAAGAATATCCAATATGATCATCTTTAGAAGTACATTGGTGAAACATTAACCAGCAGGGTAACTCTAGAGAAACACTTGTTAGTGAAAACTCAACCTATTGAAGAGCCTAAGTCTCCTGTTGAGACCACTTCCAGACAATCAGCAATGATAGAGCTATCAGTGGATTCATACGACTACCTGTCTAGAAAGATTTCTCCCAGTGACAGGACAAGAGTCTATCCTATCTGCACACCATGAGTCTCAGAAGAGAAAACCACTAAAAAAAACTTGGTGAACCAACAGTTTAGTGTAATTTTCTATTTTTGTATTAGTAGTACTTTACCATTCAGGAAGGGGGCAGTGTTGTATTCTGTGTTTTAAATTTTTTCTTTGGATATTAGCTAGAGAACATAGTATGTTCATAAATATTAGTGATTGAGAAATTTTATGAAGTATCTGGAAACAAGGCTAAATTATAAATAAGAGAATCAATGACTCATTGAGTCAGTTTTCAGTTGGCAGAACAGTTTTTCAGTGAAGTATTTAATTTCAGTGCAGTAATTAGATCAGTTGTAGTTTTGTGTTCATGCATTTACTCGATTGATTAGCTGTGAAATTGTACAAATAAGTTTATCTATAAATTAGTTATAGTACCATTAATGAAGTATTTTAATGAAACATCATTTTTAAACTTAGGCCTACAAGTTACAACAGTGTACAAGTTATGTTAGCCTCTAGAAATGCTAATCTATAAATAGAGTACTTTCTTATCATTATATGGACTGGAGTTCAGATTACCTTCACCAAATATTTTAAAAGAAGCAATATAATGAAAGAACAATGTTACAATAATATGTTAGTAAGTCTAATCTCTTTTATTAAAAAAAAATTATCTGAGAGACATCTTTTCTCAATGAAAGGTTAAAGATTTTTCAAAATGTGAAATATAAAACTAGATAAATATCTTCCTTTTCTATCAGATATATTAAGTTACAGTTAAACTCCAGAAACTCTTTTAAATCTTAAAACATTCCAGTATTATATTTTGCATTATAAAGTGTGTGTGTGTGTGTGTCTATAAATATATACATATATATATATATGTATATCTTGTAAGGTTTGTTGCATATAATACAGTCTATATATGTCAAACGTTATTTTCAAGAAAATGGTCTCTGATACTTTGTTGACAAGTTACATGTAATAGGTAAGGTATTCACTAGTACATACTTTATCTTTGTCAACTATTTTTTCTTTATTTTAGGGAGAAAAGGGTTATCCAGGAGATGTTGGTGCAGATGGAGCTGTGTATTGGATAGGTCCAGAAATCTGTAATGTTAAAATATTTTCGTGGCCTGATGGCAAAAATGTTGTTCTCAAAGGATCAGTGTCTCAGTCACGAAACCTAGTTATCTGTAACGTCAGTGTAGTCAAAGGATTACAAGGAGATATGGGCTGGAAAGGTTTAAAGGTATGTTATGTCTCCGTTTGTTAATTAATTTTCCGTAACTTCGTTCCGACGAAACTTAAGCGACACAAGTCCTTTCTTAATAAAACTGATTTATTCTTTCCGAATATAACTTTACCGATACACTCAACTTCAACAATCGAGCTAAACAAACGCTGTAACGTCTCTCGTGCTCTCTGACTGCAGTTCAATTACTCAATGTCTACCCAGACATTACATTCCCCTCTTTTATATACCAG
>NW_013667934.1:52992-59994 GCF_000517525.1 Limulus polyphemus
GTGTTATATATATATATATATATATATTGTGTGGACTGTGTTTTCTATGGACTTTCCCTGCCCATTTGCTTAGCATATGAAATGTTGCTTTGGGTTCCATGTTTATAGCACTTAATTATGTCTAAGAAAATGGAATAACACAATTTCTTGATAAATAACAGAAGCAGCACAACTCTGAGGAAGAGTTCCAACACTGTTGATATCTGATTAGTGGTTGCTTATTTTAGTAGTCAGAGAATCCTATTTGTGTTTAAATTTTGCACAATATGATTCCAGATGCTGCATGTTTCTAGAACATGAGGATAAAACTAATATAGTAATTTATGACTTTAGGATAGTAAATAAGATTTTATAAATAATATTCCTTTTAATGTTGATGATATTGAAAACCCTAATTCTGAAAAAATATTAAAATTCTACAACAAAATCTATTGAAGTAAAAAATGCTGTAAAAGAAATGTTAAAAAAAACCTTAGGATAGGATAGTGTGCAGATTATTATGTTTCACACTGCCTAAATAGTTTTTATAATGTACCTACTACTCATGATTTTTTATATAGTTATTAAATACATTTCTTTAGAATGGGATAAAAAATATCAATTAGTCTGAAAATCATAAATGGCTTATTTAAGATAATCATCAAACATACATCAATTTATAAAGACAAAAAGATTGCTGTAATTATAAATAATTATATCATATTTGTTTTCACAATGAATTTCATATTAATTTGTCATAATTTATTAGTTTCCTTAACACAGGATCTCTCTTTCAACCAATAGCAAAGGAATGTTTTTGGGAGGCAGGGCAAGGAACAATAAATTCCAGTATTTGTTTTCTGGGAGTGGAAAACCCAGAATCTACTGTATCCCAATATGCAACCATATGATGGTAACTTATTTCAGTATGAAATTATGAGCAGTCAAAAAGACAGTTTTGGAGTATTTATATCACCTTATCAGCAGTGGTTACACACACACTAGATTATATATCTTTTTATTCTCAAATCAAGCTATGCAATCTTTCTTATTGTCTATTTGAGGTTAGAGGCTTTGATCTTGAATTTCTGATCTGGCAGAAGGCTACTGATGTAAATGCTATCACTACTGTTGCTGTCAGCACCAAACCTATTTTTGAGTACCATCACAACATTGTTGGGCTTAATATATGAATTTGCCTCAACAAGGGCTATCAATAAGTCCATCATGATTGCATTCACAGTGGCTGCATCAGTGGCAAGTTGAACTTTAATAGATGAATCTGCAGTCCACAGCAGAGGGAATGGGCAATCAAGGAATACATTAGACTTCTACTATAGTTTACTTAATATTCACAGGAATTATCTTTCGCTGTTATACATTGAAACAGGCTGTAACTTTCACGAAAAAAAATTTAATTGAAAATGCATCAATTTTCCATTACATAAATTTAGAAGAAAAGGTTTTTAGACGTCATTCTAAGCAACATTTTTCATACTATAAGCCTTTGAAATCATGCTGTGATGTGTTAGTAATCCACTTATTGAAAGCAATGAACTTGTCTGGGTATTGTTATGGCAGGTGCTGCAGGTACTCAACTGACTACAGCTTACATCTCCTGATTGTTTGCTGTTTCAGGATTACAAGTTATTATCTGCATATAGCATATTAAAAGCAGTTACTGAAATGGCTTGGCAGATATAAAATTACTTTCAATTTTTTAGTAGTATCAAACAATGAACTGTCACAACTTCATTATCTACCCCTCTCAAAATGTCTTTGTGGAAATGGATAAAATTAACCAGTCTTCTCAAACCCAGTGGCTTCCCAAACCCACAACAGTGTCATTTACATAGAGTTATGCTTCAGTAATGTTCTAAAGAATAAATAATATTTGCTTGTATATATATATATATATGTATATATGTTTAGGTTTCATTTATCACTCATAAAGACTTTTTATTTCACTAAAGCTATCGCTTGTGGAAACATACGTACCATGAAAACAGCGAAAGGTAATTCCATGCGAATAATAAGTAACTGACAGTATCTCACAGATTTTCTTTTCAATTTTATCTTTGGGGAAAAAGAAAAAAAATCTGTAAGATATAATTATTAAACAGTTGCCCCACTGTATAACACTGAATTAGCCACAATATCATATTATTATTCATACACCTTGATGGTTTATTAAGAAGGACTAAAAAAAAAACCAGAAATATTTTAACACATCACTATTATAGTAGTAGAAGTCAAGGTAATAATAGTGTTCAGCTGTGTGCTGAAGATTTGTTGAGCTTTGGTTTGAAAAGCAGGTGCAATGATGAACAAAGAAGTAGAAGAGCGATGTAGCAAAACCATTGGTTACACAACAAGAAGCACTGTTATTAACTATGGAGTTTTCTTCTGATGATGTGGTCAGTCATAACTTGTTCAGTTTCTGTCAAATTTCAAAACTGTGAAGTGTAATCATCATATCTCATCCTATACTACATCTCATATAAGTTACTCCAAAATTAGTTATATCCCAGAATCTTTTTATGGACTGGACAATCCCTGTCACTGAGGTGCCTCTGGTTGAGGGAGAGATCCTTTGTTAAATACATGCATGTTAGAAATACATACTTGATCTGAAAAAATGAGATGACAGTTAAATACTTGAACCTTTCTGCAAATACTTGCTTCTTATATGTTAGATTAAAATATGTTACTCTAATTGAACTTTATTTCCACATTTATGTAACTCGAGTTATCTAGAGCCACATGAAACAAAATTGGTACAAGTATTCTATATCTTAGTGGCATTAATGTGAAGAGGAAAGTTCAGTGTGCACACTTTTACATGGTTTAGTTGTTAAAATTGTATTTATTTTTTTAATTGTTTTCAAAATAATCTTTATTTCACAATTATTTGATACTAAGGGAAGCAATTCATGAGTTAGGTGCTTGTGGTACTGACTGTCTTGCAAAATAAATGTTGTCTTGCATGTTGTCTTTGTTTTATCACATCATTTTTTTACAATTGCATTTTAGATTAACTAGATAATGGCTTTAACTTTCTTAGTTTGCTGCATGGTTACTCTTCAGTCTGTTGAAAAAGGTCAAAGTTTCTGTGATAATTAAACCTAACAGCATTTTGAAGCATCCTACAAATTATAGATTTAGTTTAAGTTTGTATAAAGGTGTAGGTAAAAATTTAGAATGTCATTTGAAAAGGAATTAGGTTTTATTTAGAAAAATAGTTTTATATTCTATTAGTGCAGTTCTAATAAAAATTAGCTTCTGAATCAATAATTATTCATTTTAACGATAACGGATATTGATGAGGCCTTGGAATTTATTTGGCATAATAGTTACTTTATAAGTTGATATATTTTATATAAATGGATTAATAATTAGGAATTAGAGTTAATGTGAATAATAATTTCTTTGATAAGTTTACACATATATCTGTCAGGTTTAAAATATTTCCAAAATTATAAAGCTGGTCCTGTGAAAAATGGATAGAAATAAAAAAAGAACAATAGAATAATTATTCTCCCAAAACAGATTTATAAGCTGTATAATATCTTTATTAGATTAGTTTTTTAAATATGCTTCTTGTTATTAGTGTAATATTTTAATTATGCCTTATAATATCAAATTAGATTGATATGTATGCTCAAATTTCACTAAAAGTAATTTTTTAGAAATCTCACTAAATTTATTTATGTTGGTTTTTATTACCATTGCTAAATGTTTTCTCTTTTGGTCTAAAAAAATGTAATCTTTATGAATTTTTGGGTTTAAATTCTTCAGATATAATAAGATGTAACTAAAATTTGAAATTTAATTGAACAGATATAGTTTATAATAACTTTTATTTTTACTTTCATATTCCAGAAACTTGTAATTTAGGTATACCGATATATAAGAATTAAAGAATAAAAGCTTACAAGTAGAAAAACAAACGAACATAACAATATACTTTAAATTATTAATTTTTCTCCAAATTGCTGATTTTGTGACATGAGAGTAAATACATTATACAGTGTACAGTGATCCTGACAAAAACTGTAGATATACATTTCAGATATTCTAGAGGTTATGGTAATACAATATGCTAATGGTACAATGGACAAAAGTTTTTTATTCTTAATTTGAATATCACCCTGTTCTCTGACTTTTCAGAGTCTGAGTCAGATTGACATCATCAATACACAGACATATATTGAGTAAAAATACTTTTTATAACACATCTGACTTTATGAGTATAATATACTTGTACTTTTACTAAAAGTTTACCAAATTTTATATAGAAATATATAATAAGATCAGGAATTATCATTGACATTCCTTCTAGAATACTGGGTTGGTAAATTGTACACATCATATTTTTTGTTAGTTTAGAATTTCACCCCACAGCTATTCAAGGGCTATCTAAGCTAGCTGTCCCTAATTTTGGAGGGAAGATAATTAATACCACCCACCACCAATTTATAGGTTACTCTAAGTGGATGGTAGAATTTAACTGTCAATTTTGTAATACACCCATGACCCCAAAGTGTGAAGCATAATCTTTTTTGGCACTAATTGACTGAAAACAATAGCTTAATTCTACCCACCAATCAACTTGTATGTTACTCTAATCATAAAGTAAGATTTAACTATCATTTTTGAAATACACCCATGACCCGAAAGTGCAGAGTATTATTTTTTGGCACTAATGGACTGCAATTGATGGAATCTTGGATCTACATTTCAGCATGCTAAACATTGGTTATACACTATGCTGCTAAACCTCTCTATAATTAGACATCTTTACACAAAATACCTGAAGGGAAACTGTGGGTCACAGATTGAGAACCACTAAAATAGATAAATTCAACTTATGGAAACAATATTCTGACAAATATTTGATATATTGTGTTAAAGTATATATAATACACTGTAATCATAGTGTTGAAATGGTTGTTAATTTCAGATATTGCCTTTTTCATAGGGTGATAAAGGTTTTCAAGGCCTTATTGGATTAGATGGAATAAACGTAAGTTTTTAACTAGAATTTTGTAAATTTATTTTTTGATATCATATTCAGCAATGTGTACTATGTGGTATTCATGGAGGGTTGAACAAGTGCCTTTCTGATTGTAAAAATTAACTTTTGAGTTAAAAATGACTTTAGAGTTATACAGTTTTCAAGAACTTGAATTATAATAATACTTGGATCAGAAGTTCTTAAGAATTAAGAATTATATATTGATTAAAACAAACAAGTAACTTGTAAATTAATGAAGCCGGTTCTATATAACAAACTGACTAAATATACATAATGTCGTAAATTAATACATAAGAAAAATAAAACCTATAGTATTAAAATGCAGTGAATGATTAATTGTGTATCTTCACTGCAAATGAGATTTTTCAGCCATAATCTAATAATATTTTGCAAAATTTAACCAGTTTAAGAAACTTAAATCTGTCATATGTAGGCATACCATGTTTTTGCTACACCCTTGTATTAATTTAGCATTTTTACAAAGTTTTTCATTTATTCAGTTTATGTGTGTCTTTCACGAAGCATATTGGTGAAGAAAGTTTTTAAGTCTATTTCATTCTAACCATCCATTTTGCTGTGTTATTCACCTAAAATATCACTTTGTCTTCCTGTGGGAATGGTTTCCACAAGGCTGTACATATTATAAGTGTAGACAGCAACCTTCTTTACTGGCAGGCCTGGTGATATCTAGATGTTACAACCTTCTTGATGATCAAAGGGAATGGCTAACAGTCATGAGAGTGGCACAAGTTGTGTTTTGTCAGTGTGGAACAGGTTTCTAACAGAATATAGTCTGGAACAAGCCTAGAAGGAATAAACAGCCTACTTCAGTTAGATATCTTTCTCCAATAAAGACAATTGTCTGTCAAGCTAAATAAATACACACACAGTTGTTTGTGATTCTTAAACAAAGATTACTTTTTTCTGTGTGTTTGAAACTGTATGGAATATCTGTTTTCCACAAGCACAGTCAACTTCAGAAAAGTTAGATATACTTCATGATATATTTTCTGTCAGAACATTCTGTTATTCTTCAGATCCCATCTTTTCACTCTTGGAGGAAATTATTTTTACCTGATATTATCACTGATACTATAAAATACCAAATAATCTTCATGAGTATAAAAGTTAATAATAAAGAATAAAAGCAAATAAAAAGTTGGTTGTCATTATACAAAATGTACGAAACCATTAGTTTGCTCTTAGTATCCGCATATACTAATACAAGAAATATTAATATTCTTTGTAATAGTGTTGCAATAGTATTTATACAATGACAACATTTATTTTCTTTGCTAATTTTAATTGGGAAACCCATTTTCCACAAAACAGAAAAGACCAATTTGAAACCATTGGTAGGTTTATATTTAAGAATGATTTGATCAAAAATTCAAATGTTACTTTGGAAGTTCCCAAAAGTTGATACAAGGGTACATTATCCAACATAAGGAATATCTTATCTCCAATTATCAAGAACACAAAACAAATATTTCCACTTACAGGCAACCATGATGCATTAGTGTCTACTAAAGTCCAGTATACAACTTCTACATTCATTTGTATCAGATATTTTATTGATTTTTAACTTGATAATTTGAAATGGGTGGGTTGACCTCCAATAGAATTTGCAAGGAAAGAAGAGCCCCTAAATTTTATTTGGAAAATGTTTTTCCACAGACAAATTGTTATTAAATGTCTACCCATCAACAATTTTTTTAACAGAAAACAAACCACGTCTAGAGTTGATCTTATGCCAAAATCTGAATGTAGAGGATAAAACTTTTATATATACCCTGAGCCTTAGTACTGTAAAATCTTATAGAGTAATCATAATTTTAATCCTCCAACACCTTCATAAAAAAAATATTCCAGCCTAGACTCCAAATCATGTATAAGTAATGTTTGTTTTTGAATTTTGCAAAAAGCTACATGAGGGCTATCTGCGCTAGCCATCCCTAATTTAGTAGTATAAGGCTAGAGGGAAG
>NW_013667934.1:60236-72796 GCF_000517525.1 Limulus polyphemus
ATGCGACCCTCAGATTGCGAGTTGTGTGCCCTAACCACCTGGCCATGCCGAGCTGTATAAGTAATGAAATGAAATATGAAGTCACGAAAACACTTTTAAGTGCTTGATGTAGTACAAGATTGGACCATCTAAACTTGAGATTATGCATTGCCCCACTTCTCCCTTTCCAGCTTGCAGAAAATATTACTGGTTATGAATTTCAAAAAGGAAATTCTTAAATAACATAAAAATCACTGTTTTTAAAAACAACCAAATGCAGTTCACATTCTAGCCAAAGGTATAACTTCAATAACTGGCAAATACATTACGTAAAAATCACTTAAAATTCAGTTGTTTTATGAATGTTTCTTGCCATTTTGATGTGACAGAAGTAAAGAAAGGTGAAAGAAATGAGGGCATAAGTACAGAAGGAAAGAAAAATGGTTAGAATGAAGTAAATATTAATTGATGCTGTTATTTAGAATTATGAAATGTACAACTGACTGAATCAATCAGGAGGTAGTGATATAATTGGTAACTAATGAGAGCACCTGGTATTTATTAACAGTGATCAAGACTTTGCTTGAGTCCTGTCTTTCAGAGATAATTGTTCTGAATTTTCAGCTTAAGTCTCAGATTTTCTTTAGTACTCATATAGATTTTGTTTATAAAACATTTTGGAACTTGGTTCAGCTAATTCATTAACTTTTGAAGTCACTTATGCATTTTTTATTTTATATATCTTTTAGGTTGCTTTTTAGTTTTCATGTACATTTTACATAACATTTTTTTATGGGTTTCCCTTTTTACAAACCTAGGGATACCCAGGTCAACCTGGATTTAAAGGAATGAAAGGCGATATGGGATATCCCGGCTCATTAGTAAGAAACTGTTTTATTGCTTTTATTTACTATAAATAAAAAATTTTAAACTTCCATGGCCTTTTTAAATTTTGTAAAAATATGTTGAGTTTCATTTAAATATGCTTACATAAACTACCACAGGTATTGTGTTACATCTAAGCTGTATTAGTAATGTTTCACATCATCAAGTATTAGGTCGTCAAGAAATTAATGTCATGTTTTGGAACACTTTCATTAACCATCCCCCCAAAAACGTACATTACGTATAATAATTAAATGAACCGCCTAAATGTCACATTAGTGTAGCCTATATAATATGTAAAGTTTAGTATACTCTAATCCCTTATAGTGATGGCACACAACAAAACACACATTTGACATGTAAAGTTGTTTGAATACAAGAAGAGAAACAATGCCTCTGTAACCACAAAGAATATCAAAGAAGTTTATGGAAATGTTTTGAATGTCTGTAAATGTCAACGATGATTCAGCAAATTTCGTTCAGGTGACTTTAGCCTTAAAAACTGTGATGGCAGAAGCCAACATGTTGGAATTGATACTGATGCTCTGAAGACGCTTGTTGAGTCTAACCCAAGGTAACACACTCGTGAAATGGCCCTGAAATTGTGTGTCTCTCATGAAGCAGTCTGTAAACATCTAAAGAATAAGGGAAAACTCTATAAAGGTGTTTGGGTGTCTCATGAATTCTCCGATGATCATTGTTACCAACATGTGAACGTTGCTTTGTCTCTTCTGGCGCGTGAACCATTTTTGGAAAGAATTGTCAACGGTGATGAAAAATGGATTCTCTATGCGAATATTAAATGCCAAAAACAATGGCACAGTCCTAGACAAAAACCACTTCCGACCCTAAAACCTAGACTCCATCTGCAGAATGTGATGCTTTGCATTTAGTGGAAAATCAAAGTAGTAATTCATTTCGAACTCCTCAATCCATATTTAACTGTCAATGCAGAGATCTGTAGTCAGAAAATTAAGCCCTTCTTCAGGATCACCTTTCACTCATCAATCGGAATGGTGTGTTTCTTCTCCACGATAAGGCACGTACACATGTGGCATGTTTGATGCAACACAAGATTATAGACTTGGGTTGGGAAGTTCTCCCCCACCCACCATATTCTCCAGATATGGCATCATCAGTTTACCATATTTTTCATTCGCTGCAACACCATCTTAATGGGGAAACATATGCAAATGTGGAAGATGTTAAAGAGGACATCACCATGTTTATTACTTCAGAGCCAAGTGTTTTTTTAATCAGGGCATTAAAAACCTGATTGTAAGATGGAAAAGCAGCATTGATAAGAATGGAGACTATTTCATTCAATAAATGTTTTGTTTTGATATACAAGTAGTTCTGGTTTTTTCATATAAAAAAAGTGACATTAATTTCTTAATGACCTAATATGATCAGAGAGATCAATTTTTACATACAGCCAGATAAGTTATAAGATCAGAAGAAATATCTTTATCATCATGTGTTTTAAACAAAAACACTAAGTTTTTTGATTTTTATGTAGAATACCATGTGATGTAATTTTTTGTATTGGATATAATTTTTCATATTGTTGTAATACCTAATACATGCCTTAATTGTGTATATAGAACTTAAACTATAGCAAATGCAAATACACAAGGGTTGTCTTTGTGAAATTTTCTGAGGAGAAAGACATTCAAAGAAATAACTATGGCATTTAATATCGTATGTTTGTTATGAAGGGTGAAACAGGGAAAAGAGGATTTGTTGGTGAATTTGGACAAAAGGGCCAAAAAGGTGAATCTGGAATTGATGGAATAAATGGGATAATTGGCCCAAAGGTAATGAATTGTTTTTTTATATACATTAAAATGCTTGGTATTGAATAACAATTGTGCAAAATATATGTTGTTCTTGCATTACATCATTTAATATAAATTCCATTAAAATCAGATCAGAGAGTATTAAAGTGACTTATATATATATATATATTGTATCAAATGAATATATTAGTAATCTCTCAATAAGTATTTGTTCAAAATTAACCTTGTTTTGGAATTGCAGAATAATATAAATTTGCTATTGCTTCTAGAAATTTAGACTGATTGTATACTATCACAGTGCACTTGTTAAGTGTATAAAATTTTTTATTTTTTCTAAGATGTTGAAAGCTGACTTTTCTTACACCTGTATTAAAAACAGTTGTTTTTCCTAATTTAATAATGATTAATCTAAGGTACATTTTGTTAGATTATAGCTGTGCTAGCTAATGTTGGAAAAGATTTAATACGATTTATTTAAAACATTAGAGGATGAAGTGTTAATTTTAAACACAAAATCAGTTCCGGTGTGCAATGTTTATTTTGGCTAGTTAGTGATTTTAATGTGTAGATTGACTGGTTACATGGACAGGAACACGTAGCATTATGTAAAAATTGATGCTTACTAAACATACAGAAAATGGTTTAATATAGAAATACTTTACAGCTAAGAACTATCACACTTCAGAGTTTCAATATTATAACAGATCAAAATTTATTCTTTTGTAAAAGCTCTTATTTACCCATATATGATTCAAACGTTTCTCAGAAGCATGTACAGGAAAATTACTGTTCACATATTAGCTTATAAATGCATTTTCTCAAAACTGTATCCCTTCAAACACTGTCTTATGGCTAGTGAATCATTGTTTATAATTCTGTTTTATGATGTATTATCTGTGATATCCCCCAGCAAATACCTCTTACTCATAAAACAAAAACAAGGAACTGACAATTAACAAAGTAACCTTCAATTAAAAAATAAAATAATACAAAGTTTTATACATAACGTCAATATTTTGTTTCCATTGTGTTTTTATTTCAAATTATAATTGTATACAAACAACATAATTCTCCAATAAAATAAATCAAACATTGTCTAAAATAATTTACTTACAGGACCATAAACACTTAACTTTAGAACAAATATCTAAGGTGGTTTTTGAAACAAATCTTAAAAATGCCTAGCTTTAAGAGTTACAATTTTTTAACCTTCTCTCACACTAAAATATAATATATAAAATCTGTTCCAAAACTAAGTTGGGAATATAAAGCTATGTGCACCTGGATGACCCAATTTGTTTTCCATAAAAGGTCCTTTTACAGCATTTGAACCTTGGTCTTAACAGGTGCAAAACCAGAGTTAGAACCTAACCTCTCAAGAGCCAGATTCAAGTTCCCACAAATAAATTATTTGTGTTTTGATACATAACCCTGGGTCATTCCCCATTTAACATTTTTGACACTCCTCAACCAGTCAAAAACTATTATAAAATGTGGTGCAGTTTTGTAATAGTTTTCTATTTGTTATTAATGATTAATCCAAAGCCAAACAAATGATTCTTAATATAGACATGCATACAATATCTTCTCTGTTTGAAAGTATACCTTCACTGACCAGTTATCTTCACATTAAACCAGTTTAAAAGAGAACCTCAATATGTGGTAAAATTGTTTAGCATTGAAATAAAAATTAAAAAAAAAGATGTTACCTGTTTAATTAGAACAATAATAATTACAGTGTAATGATGTTATTATTACCATATCAATTTTCAATGTACTTTAAGGACTACTTGCAGTCAGATCTTTATATACTGTGTATACTTAAACTATTTATTAAATTCCAACACTCAGCTGTTATAATAACAGTAAAAACATTTCCTTAAACCTGTAATTAATGTACTTTGCCACAATGGGCAATATACTATAATATTGAAGAAAACTATGAAATGTTATGGTATTTGATTACATTAAAATCTATCAAGACTGTTAAAATATTATCAACTTCTTAGTTAGTGTTTCTGAGTAACCTTTTATATATGATCGTGGTTAATAAATAAATAGAACTTTCTGTGTATTTGAATTAAAGAAAAAACTGCTCATTAGAGTAGAAAGGTTTTTTTTATCATGTGCATGAGATACACTGGCATTTTTTTTCACTGCAGGGCTTTCCAGGGTTTAAAGGATGGCCTGGAAGACCTGGTCCTCAAGGTCCTCCAGTAAGTACTTCTGAAATATGAAATTAATTTTTCAATTAGCATAATTTAAAAAATAACAGTAAATAATTGCTTATTTTATTTAATTATGTGTCCATTGTTTTCTGTAGTATAAAAGGCTCTTACATTAGAACTCTGTTGTTATAAAGGTGCCTTTTGATTATACTTTTAGAATAGGCACAGAAATGATGTTTAGGAGAAAATTACAAGATTAGATGGTTATATTCCAATGTGGAAAATTGATTATAAGAAGGAAATAGAATGCTATAGTTTTTGTTTTGTTTTTTTGTGGATGTTTATAAAGCTGGCCTGAAAGACCTGTTCCTCAAGGTTCTCCAGTAAGTACTTGTGAAATATGTAATCAATTAATAATATATATATATATATATATAACATACTTTTCACAAGAAACTGTATTTTTTCATTTTACTTTTATATTTTGAGGATTTCATTTTTCATGATATGAAATTGAGACAACATACTTATGTTTACTGTCACAAAACCCAAAACTTATTTTCTTGCGTAAAAAAATCTCATAAAATTTTAAAGGGACAAAAAGAGCTTATTAGCCCATCAAGGATGTCTCTTCCAGCTCCCAACTATAACCATATCTTACTATTCATGTATTCATACAATTTTTTGTGAATTCAGTTAAATTTTAAGCCTCCATTACCCTTGAAGGCAGCTCATTCTAAAAGCTAACCACCCTGTTTAAAAAGTAATACTGCCTAAACTGTAGACGATTCCTATGCTGCCAAAATTTATACTTATGACCTCTTGTCTTATTGTTTTCACTTCTAAACATAAAAAAAATTGATGGATCTATATTATCAATACCCTTAATAATCTTAAACACCTCAATCAAATCCCCTTCTCTAGAGAAAACAAGTTTAGAGACTTTAGTCTCTCCTCATAGGAAAGTCCCACCATCCAAGGTATTATCCTAGTGGTTCATCTCTGAACCTTCTCCAACAATTCGATGTCCTCCTTTAGGAAAGGAGCCCAAAACTGTATACAGTATTCTAAATGAGGCCTTACAAGTTATCCATGGAGTGAAACAATAATAACTCTTGTCTTTTATTCAATATTGCTATAGATGCTACCCAAAATCCTATTAGCCCTATTGCTAGCTACAATACACTTAAGTGATTTTTTTTATCACAACACCAAGATCTTTTTCTTCAACCACAGTATTTAATGTATTCCAACTTAAATTGTAACAGTAATTTTAACTGGGAAAACCTACATGCATCACCTTACATTTTGGATAGTTAAACATCATCTGCCATGTATTGGCCCAATATATCAAATGATCTAAATCTCCCTGTAAGTCTGCGGCATCTTTGATACAGTTAGTCACCCCAAAAATTTTAATGTCATTTGCAAACTTCTAAATTTTGTTAGTCATTCCAGAGTTAATATCATTAATATAAAGTACAAACAGCATAGGACCCAGCACAGAGCCCTGAGGCACACGGCTTGTAACTGTGATCCAGTCAGATCTAACTCCATTTATTACTACTCTCTGCTTTCTACTTTCCGGAAAATTTTCTATCCAATTTAATAACATTTCCCCCACACCCACAGATTTAATTTTTGTGACAAGTCTTTTGTAAGGCACCTTCTCAAACACTTTTTGAAATTCAAGGTAAACCAAATCCACAGTATTTTCTTTATCAACTCTTGCAGTAACATCCTCAAAGAATGTCAAAAGATTTGTTAAACAAGACTTTCCCTTAGTGAAACTATGCTGGCTCTTTGACTGTATATCAAACTGCTTTAAGTGACTCTGCAATGCATCTTTAATCACACTCTCCAAAACCTTTTCAACTACTGATCTAAGACTAACTAGCCTATAATTGTCTGGACAATGTTTATCACCTTCTTTAAATATTGGATTAAGATTGGCCAACTTCCAAACTTTTTATACTCTTCCACTACTCAGTGACCTGTAAAAATTATTAGCTAGAGGTTAGCAAACCAAATCTTTAAGTTCCTTTAAAACTCTAGGATAAACGTTGTATAGTTCAAAAGTTTCCCAACTTTTCTCTTACAATTTCTAAACTTAAAATGATATATTTTACATCAATATTTTCCCCATACTTTAGGTGCTCTGGTTGAGGTATAATACTTGTTTCTTCTTTTGTAGAAACTGAAGAGAACATATGATTTAATAAGTTTACCATCTCATAATGTTTCGAGATCAGCTCCCCACTATCCTTTTTAAGAAACCCAATCTCCATCCTAACCATAATATCATATATGTAAAGAATTTCTTATTGTTTGATTTAACTCTCTCAGACAAACCTCTTTCATATACAGTTTTTGCCTTTTTAACTTCCTTTTTAACCAGATCTCTTGAATTCCTTTAGTCCTCCAAGTCCTTAATATTTCCATTAAGTTTAAATTTCTTATATTTATCCCTAATATGATTTCTTAAACCTTTGCTGAATCATACTGGCTTATTCCACTCTGTTGCCCTTTTTTTTTCTGTAGGTAATATGTATGTTCTGTATGCATATACATTTTTTCCTAAATCCTTCCCATATCTGTTCAAAATCTCCTCCCAACTCTTTAGTCCAATCTACAGAAGCCAGATCATGTCTCATTCCATCAGAATTGGCTTTCCTAAAATTTGGAATCAAGGTACTATTCTTCTTCAATTCTATATGTAGTAAAATTCCAAACTTAATAGTGAAATGGTTGCTTGTACTTAAATGCTCACCAACCTCAACTCTGTCTATCATATTCACATCGGATGCTAATATTAAATCTAATGTAGCTTTCTCTCATGTAGGTTCCATCACCAGTTGGTGTATAAAAGTATCCTGAACAATTTCCAAAAACCTATCCCCCCCTCACTGTCAAACTCAAAATTTTCCCAATCACTTCCCATGAAATTAAAATTTCCTATAATAACATTATATTTTTCAGCTACCATTCTGATCTCATTATACGGTTTCTCATGAAGTTCCACATTCTGACCTAGTGATCAATAACAAATCCCACTGACAAGACTTTTCCCTTTATATCCACTAACACCAACCCAAACTGACTCAACCTCAGTGCTATTTTTTTTTTATATGCTCTAACTTAGCAGGATGCAATTCACTCCTCACATATAAAGCTACTCCTCCCCTTTCTTCAATACTCTATCTCTAGTAAATAATCTGTAGCCTGGTACTTCAAAAAATGTCTCTCCTCAAAATTGTTCAATTCAAACCAATTCTCAGTGATACCCATAATATCAAAATCCTCAGTTTCCACAACTGCTTTGAACTCATCAATTTTATTTCGAATACTCCTACTTTACTAATATCATAGCCTTCACCTCTGTCTAGCCCTAGTTTAAATCAACCACTACAGCTGAGTTAATAGCCCTTGCTAACATGCTAGCCCTTGCCTTGTTTACGGGTAAGCCATACATTCCAAAAAGATTAACTTTCCTTTGAAAACTATCGCACAAATACAACCAGTCTATTTGCTCATCCCTACAAGCTCAATTACAATTTGTGTTGTTAATTTTTATATATATATGTGATATTTATGGATTTTGGAAGCAGTATGACAGTTTATAATTTTGCTTACTTTTGTCATGTAAAAATTGTTTTATTAATTTATAAAAATAATTTGTTTTTGTTTTTTACAAAATAGTCAGCTGGGGAAATTTAATGTACAATATTTGATCCTATATTGTAGTTGTCATCTACACATTTGCTTGAAATTTTTATTGTAGTATAAATAGTTTACATTGTGGTTGTTTGTTTGAAGTTAAGCACAAAGCCACACAATAGGCTATCTGTGCTCTGCCCACTATGGGTATTGAAAACCAATTTCTAGCATTGTAAGTCTGCAGACATACCGCTGTGCCACTGGGGGGGCTACATTGTGTTTTATATTTTTTAAATTAACATCAGAGTATGCAACTTAATGAGTCTACTGAATTAACTTTTTCATGATTTCTGTTTTTTTAGTAAATAGAATTCTAGTATTTAAGTAGGCAATGTTTAATGTTACTGATAAAGGCCATAACAAATTTTTCATAAATTGTAATACCATCAAAATATTGTAATTTTATGAATACACCAAATGAAGGCATAATCTTAAAAATGTCAGATATAATTATTGCTATAACAGAAGTAGAACTGAAAAATAGTCTTTTAAACCTTTTTTCATTAGTCAAAATTTCACATGTTTCCAAACAATACTGGAAGAAAATGATCTCTGTGTAAGGGATACAGCTATTGTTTTGGTATTTGTGGTTAATCTGATTTCTTCAAAGAATATTAGATAGGTCTGCTTTATAACAGAAGGATTGGCAGGATAAATTATGAAGTAAATCTGAATTTAACTAAACTAACTGAGTTCATGCAAAGAAATAAACAGGCTGGACATGAAGTATTATACCAGATGAAATGATTGTTATTTCATGTCAAAGGCAAAAACACTGTGCATATTTGTGATAGGATACTGGACAGTTGCCTTCTGTTGGACTTGTGAGTTGATTCTGTTTATACTCTAAACTAATATTCCTTGTTTGATGTAAGATATTGGATTTCTCAAAAGAACTAGTCCTTCTCGTATGCTGGTAATTCTCATTCAGCATAGGGGAGGCTGTTACCTCTGTATATCATCAGTTCTAGTGAGAAACGTTGTTGTCATTTGACCTTACACAACATGCAGCATTGAAGCAGTATCCCTGTGGGCAGAACAGGTATTACATTTAGGGAACAATGGAGGGGAAAAAGGAGCTAGAATAAAGTCAACTTTATAGTTTTCTGGCAAAAACTGCATAGTCAGAATAAACAAAAAATAAATTTTAATTTTAAATAATTTCTAGTAAATCATAAATATCTGTGCTGACTTATTCAAGTTGATTATTTTAGGTTATTAGTTAAACATTTTCAAACCTTGTTTCTGAAAAATTGTTGAGTTACTAAGTTAAACAGACTGAAGCATTGGAAGCATAAGTTATAGAAATTCTGATTTTGATAATGAATGTGTATTTGAAATATAAAACTTTGCCATTCATGGTTATTTACAATTTTAATATAATCCTAAACTTATTTTTAGGTTATTGCATCATAGTATTTTTACCATTGTTTAGGTTAAAAGAAAAGCTTAAGAAAATATTTTTATTTCTGTCAGGGCCCACCAGAGCAAAAAATAACAAATGGAGATCCAGTTCCTGGCCCACCTGGGCGTCAAGGTCCTAATGGTTTTCGAGGACCACGAGGAATTCCAGGTTAGTGGATTTTGATCCATTCCATCAAAATATCAGATCTTTGGTTTTAAATCTATATTTTGTTGTATTTGTTTAAACCAGATGTTTCTTGTTCTTCTTTTTTCTTGTACTTGAATGGAATGATTGATTTTATACTGGACAGACTTTTATCTCTTAAACTAAATTCTTTGTATTTAATCTAAATTCATATTTTGAGTTAAATATTAAAATGTGTAGCTAAAATACATTTTTATGTAAAAAACAAATACAAATATTGTGAATGTTGCATGTGTACACAACTATTTATATGAACAATACAGGTATGTTAAAACATATGTGACCTATGTAACATATATTTTAGGATGAGCAAGCAGGGTCATACCCAAGAATGTTCACAGTCAAATGTTTGGCATACCAACTCTTATTTTTAATTATCAAAGCAGGAGTACTGCTTTTTTAACTGTTTGTGAACATTGTAATCTCCTTAACTTTCCACTATATTAATATTTAAGGTAAGCCTGGAAGAGATGGATATATGGGGATAAAAGGAAGGCCAGGTGAACCAGGACCTCCAGGACAGAAAGGTGAAGAAGGCCCTCCAGGATGTAGCCAGAAAGGAGAACCTGGAGAGAATGGTATTAAAGTCATAATATTATGATAAAGGAACATGTTCTTTAAAAACTATAAATTTGTATTATATTTTCAAACTTTTAAGCCTAGTTAGATTACTGCTACACTCATAGGTGTAGGGGCTTAATTTTGACTTGGGGGGGGGCAAACAAGTTTTGCCTGAAAATATAAAATTGACTTTAAAATCATGCACTATAAGGTTTAAAGTCACTTGAAAAAATGGTTCCAATGACTTCCATGCAAAACCATATGGAGCTAAAGGTTAAAAAAGGTGCAAGTGAAAATGTCATGTGTGGGTAATACATTTTCTGAAAAGGCATAATCAATTTGCAAATATACAAGTTTGCAAAAAGTTATATATGTACAGAGCTTTCGGCGGAATTTTTTGGGTGATTTGATTTTTGCCCAAAAAATTATTTGGGCCAGAATGGGGAAGGGGGCAACTGCCCCCTTGACTCTCCACCTCCTATGCCTATGACTACACTACTATTGCAATAACTGTAGTGTAAACACACAACTTAGATATGTTTATAGTTTTATTATTACATGACCAAATGCTTGAAAAATTTTGCCAGTTGTGTGAGTACCTGTGACATCATATTCCAGTAGAGACGAACATGAACTTATTCAAGACTGCATACAATTACATGGAATACATACACATATCTGAAATAACCAGATGTATCACATAGCACTGAAGTTTCACATTTTTAGAATTAAAATTAATTTTAAACAAGTACTCTTTAAAATACTGAAAGCTTTGTTAAGTGTGAGCTTATATTGTCAACAAAACATTACTCAAAGTTTTCAAATGTTGCGTTGTTGTTAACATATTCACATACCATATATGTCATTTACCCATAATACTCCACTGTCTAATCTTCCACGTGAGTTATCGCTGATGTGTGAGTGGATCTTGTGTACGTTGTGCATTCCTGCATTAAGCCAGATTTGTTTGTATACAGTAGTCATGATGAAAGTTTGGTTGTGGAGAGGGAAGGTATTTCAGAGGTAAGTAAGTGTTTGAAATTTACACTTTCTTTCTGAGGCATTCTATCTGTTTCATGGGGATTTTGGGGGATATCTTCCTCCTTTTTAACTACATGTTGGCACAATTGTCATCCTTGGCTTTTTCCCTACTAATGTGGCCTCTTTGCTTTTGGGATCTTCTGGGGTGGGATTCTGTCTTGTATCAAATTTGTTTCCCTTCTGCTTCTAATATGGACTTACAGATGGTTCTTTTTTTTAGGGGGGGGTGTAAATTTAGCATCATATGGGGTATCCATATTGCTACATTCAATTTTTTCTTTCTTTAGTGTTCATTTGTCTTTTTGACCACTGCATTCTTTATTCATGTTCCATGTCCAGCACCTTCCCACCATTTACCTGTCCTATATCTAAGAGTTCCTCCATTAGTTTTGTATTCTTGATGCAGTTTGGAGTTCTTTGATTGATCTGTCCTACCTCAATCACTTCTTGGTTCTTTTCCTTTTTGCCTATATTGTCTTTAATCACACTATGGTGGGCCTTTTCTCTAGGACTGTGGATGCCCATGGTCGACATTCCTATTTTTCATCTCTCATTGCACTGTCTTAAATTTGTTCACCATGGGATTGGGTACGAGTTTCGTGCCTTGACCTTAAAGCTTGTTTCAGATCTGTATATCTTTGTCTCTGACTCCTCATCCACTTGCCTTGGCTGGTTATGCATCTTGACAGGATTTTGACCTGTTTATATCTTTCCTTTCTCAACCCATTCATCATCTTCTTTGGGTGATTTCTTTAATCCTTGCCACTCTATGTCAGGTTTATCTGATTGCTTCTTCTAGCT
>NW_013667934.1:73509-79624 GCF_000517525.1 Limulus polyphemus
AACCGTCTTCCACCTGTTGCATTCTTCACTCCTTGGAGAGACTGTGACTGGGTAAGATAACTTTTTGTATATATACCTCTTATTTTTCAGGGGTGTGTCCCCTTTTTTAATTTATGGATCCCATTTTGTAGCAAGTGGTGCCAGTCCAGGTATACTTGAACTAGTCAAATCCATATGATGATTTAACAGTTATAATTTTCATGGCCACTAAATGCACACTGTTGAGATGGGGTGTTCCACAATATCTCTCGTAGGTTTTCCTTGCAATATAATAGCTTCATTCATTTGCCTTTTATGGATTGTACTAACCCATTGATTTCAAGGGTAAAGCAGAAGGGGATAACTGCCCATCCAAGCCATTCCTTAGATTGAATAAATCAGGAGTGGTCTGCTTTTCAAGATAGGTTTTCATGGTCTCTATTTGCACTGTCTCTGGTGTTGATGTTCCTCCTGACTCTCCACCACATTTTCTCTCCCCCCTTTTTATTCCACTAGAGTATGGGAGTCATTACTATTAGGTTGTCAAGAAATTAATGTCACTTTTCTTTAGATGAAAAAAAACTTGTATATCAAAACAAAACATTTATCAAATGAAGTAGTCTCCATTCTTATCAATGCTGCTTCTCCATCTTACAATCAGGTTGTTAATGCCCTGATTAAAAAAACACTTGGCTTTGAAGTAAAAAACATGTCAATGTCCTCTTTAACACCTTCCACATTTCCATACGTTTTCTCATTAAGATGGTTTTGCAGCGAACGAAAAAAATGGTAATCTGATGGTGCCATATCTGGAGAATATGGTGGGTACGGGAGAACTTCCCAACCCAACTCCATAGTCTTGTGTTGCGTCAAATGTGCCACATGTGGATGTGCATTGTCGTGGAGAAGAAGAACACCTTTATGATTGACAAGTGAGGGGCATTTCTGATAAAGGGCTTGATTTAAATGTTCCAGCTGCTGATTATAGATATCTGCATTGACAGTTTGCTGTGAATGGAGGAGTTCAAATAAATTGCTCCTTTGATGTCCCACCAAATCCAAAGTATCACTTTCTGTTGATGGAGTCCAGATTTTGGGGTCGGAAGTGTTTTTTTTTTTTGTAGGACTGAGCCATTGTTTTTGACATTTCGTATTCGCATAGAGAATCCATTTTTCATCACGGTGACAATTCTGTCCAAAAATGGTTCACATGCATTACAAGCCAGAAGAGACGAAGCAATGATCACACGTTGGAAAGGATGATCATCAGAGAGTTCTTGAGGCACCCAAACACATTTATGGAGTTTTTCAATATTCCTTAAATGTTTACGTATTGTTTTATGAAAGACATACAATTTCAGGGCCATTTCGCTAGTGTGTGTGCCTTGGGTTAGACTCAACAAGCATCTTCAGTAGTTTTTAAGGCTAAAATTTATTGAACCATCGTTGACACTTACAAATGTTCAAAACATTTCCATAAACTTTTTTGATTTTTTTTGTGGCTACAGAGGCATTGTTTCCCTTCTTGTATTCAAACAACATTAGATGCCAAATGTGTGTCTTGTCATGTGTCGTCACTATAAGGGATTAGAGTAAACTATATATTACAATTATATTGATAACACTAACGTGCTGTTTAGGCGGTTTGTTTAAATATTATACATGATGTACGTTTTTTGGGGGTAGGTTAATGAAAGTGTTCGAAAATGCGACATTAATTTTTTGATGACCCAATACTATCCACTTCCAAATTGCTGGGGTGGTGGACCATGGAGGCATCCTCCTGAATGTGATAGTGATATGAAATACAAATTAGGATAAAACTATTCAGTTGAGAGTAGGGCAGTAGTTTTTCTGCTGGTGTACATTACAAGATGCCCTCCAACTTGATGCTACATCTCTGTGTGAGCTTATCTGAAGGGATGTTGTAGCATTGGAGTGAGCAGTCAAAATTGTAGTTTACACCTTTGATTGGGATCCCTCATCATACCCCTACATGGAAGTTGGTTCCCAGTGGATGTAGTTTGAATTCAGAGCTAAACCAATCAACATAATTCCTCACACATATATTATCCCTGTTGCCACAGATATTCTCTACTGAGCGTGATACAAGGTTTAGTGTCTTACATTCAAAATTTTATTAAACTACTTTTTATTTATGTTATACTAATTAGAATAACATAAAATCTTAGCTAATAATCCATATTTTAATAGTATGTGAGTTTTAAGTTCTTAATTTTATAAGGCAATATTAACAAAAATCCTGAATTTCCCCTAATATGACCCACATGACACATTTTCTCTTATCATGTCATCTTTCCTATTTTATCCACCACCCCTCGAAAAAGTACGAAATTAAATGTAAATTACTCTCTTAGAATGGCCATTGCTCAGACAAACCATGATTTTTATAGTCTTCAAGTTTATTTGGTTACAGAGCTATGGAATAGAAAATCAGATCCCTACTGCCACACCTACTTGTCACAACCACTCTTTCAGAATTTGTTAATATCTCTTTCTTAATTATACATTACCTATAACCAATAGAAAGTCATAGTTTCATCTATCAAATAACATATTGTATAATGTTATGCTCTGAATGGTTAAATGTCAGTTTCACTCAGAAAGTTCCTGTGAGAAATTTAATGACTAGCTTGGATGAATTTGTAATGACTTTTGTTACATAGAAAGAAAGAAAAATTTGAGAGCTAAGGGAATTTGTCTACTTTTTGCATGTTATTAGTCTATATTCTTTTTCGTATTGTTTAATTAAACGAAAATATTTAAATGCATTACTATCAATAGTATAAAATAATTAGGGTTAAATCTCTTCTACGATCAACAGCAAGAAAAAGGAAGATTGGTTAACTATTTTATTTATTGTTTTTCATGTTTATTCTTTATATATATATAATTATAAAAGTAACTAAAACGTAAAAATAGGGATCCTTTCAGGTTAGTTAAAATTAACTTAGGTAAAATATATAATAATAATATTTAATAAAAATGTTTCATGAGGTACAAATACGAACAGCTTCTAGTAGCTAGTCAGTAATGTATTTCGTTAGTGTAACGTGAGCTGCACATTCCCCAAGTGATTTAGAACTTATATTGTCATGGATAGTAGTAAGACATGGTTCAAAGGTCAATAAAACAATAAAATCTAATTATAAATAGGTTTATACTGTTACGAACTTAGGGGTATTTAGGATAAATGAATGTAGTTACACGTTACAATTTGAAGTTATTCTAGAAAGGAAAAAAGGAGTCATTTAGATTTATTTAGATTTTTTTTTTCTTTTTGGTGGTTACGAGGTCAGTAAAACTGACTGATTCTGTTAAGAGATAGAGTAAAGAAAATAACAGATAAATTATAAAGTTTTACTGAAAAAAAAACGTTTGAAATGCATTTAAGAGCTTTTAGGATTTAAGCAAAGGAAATTTGAGATTTTTGAGATGAAGAAAAATATTTTTAATTTTAACATGAAAATTACTTTACACATGGACTATTCAAAGCAAATATTCAGGGACAAATCTTTATTTTATTTTATTGAAAATACCTCACTAAAATATGATTTTTTTTCTATGTGAAAGACATTATATTGACTGAAAGACTGCCAAATTTTGTGAAGATATACATACTATATTAAAAGTTAGAAGTATTAAATCTATAAAGACTTTAAATGAGTACAAAGAGGTCGTGTGGTCAGTCAATTTGACCAAGTCCATGTTGAAAGAGTTAAATCTATCTCTGTTTCCTCACTCATTTATACCCTTGTACCCCTCACCCATGTTGGAACTTGCAGATTAATACCGTTCTTCCTCTTATGCTACCCCTCGAGGATTTTCTTATTCCAAGGATATTATTGTGCAGGGGGGTTGGTTCCTGTTGGTAAATATTTGAAACTACTTAGTAAAATAAATACTGAAGTAGGACACTTGAATAACTATGGCAAATATTTGAAATTACTTCAACAGGAACACTAGTGTTTTAAGGCATTCTTTCCCTCACCACAAAGTCTCCTGGTGAGTCAGTTGTGAATTTACAGATTTACACTGCTAAAAAATCAGGGAGAAAGTGTAGATAGCCCATTGTGTAGCTATGTATTAAGAAAAATCTACCAACACCCTCTCTAAAAATAACTGTGATTAAGAAATAATGAAACTTGTTATTCATAAACAAAAACTCTTAAATCTTGTAAGAGAAACTAAAGTCTGAGGATGATCATATTGTAACAACTTTTATGTGAAAGAATTTATAAACAAGTGTTATGATAGCGGAAGTCACGTGACGTTGCTGGCGCTGGTAGCGTACGTGAAATTTCTCTAATGATCATGAATGATTGGGGAAGCCCAAGTGCATTTGGGACACCCTCTTTTTTAGTATATAAACCTGGCAGAGAAAGCCTGGGGAAATGAATGGATGATAAAACGAACAGTAGTCACTGTAAGTTTCGGACGAAGTTATCGAGATTGTTTATAGCATGTATTATAAAAGTCGTTAAGTTTAAAGTGACGAGAAACATCCTGAATGTGGAATTACTGTGTACTAAAAGTTTGTATCAAGAAAGAATAAACTGGTTTAATCAAGAAAGGACTTGTATCTCTGAAGTTCCTTGGAAAGAATTTCTACCGGAAATTCACAAACAAGTAGATACCTAACACAAGATAATTAAGCATAAATTTACTTTCTCTGAGGCACATATAAGTTCACATTTACTACTTTTAACATTGTTGTTTGTGTGTTATTTTTATAATATGAAACAATGAGTTAAATTCCTTGTACTATACAAATCATAATTAATGTGTTATGTTACACATAGTTGTCATTTAACAATGTGACCTGAAAGCTTATGTATTTGTTTTTACTCTTGCCTATGTTTATGGAAGAAAAATGCAATAAGTGCTCAATGGGTGATATCAATAATGTGAAAAACAAGACTTAGAGTTTTATTTATTGCATATTTACTTTTAGAAATTAATAGTTTTTCCAGCTATAAAATCCGTAAAACTTGCCTTTTTTATTCCTATGTACAAAATATAAATGAACTACAATTAAAATTCTGTTACACTTGTTCATTGCGTTATATTTGTTTTTAGGTTTATTGCATTACGAGTACATCAAGTCCAGTCAAATAATTAAAAATTGTTTTCTGTAATATATATAGATAGATAGATAGACAGATATAGATATATGTCACTGGAGAACTAATGTTAACATTTAGTTTCAACAACACACATTCATACAATGATATATTTGATTTTAGTTGTCACAAGTAGATCAACTACTTTCAGTTCAATAATAATTTACTTTTTTTATATTATTGCAAAACTGCACAGATGGGGGTTATCACAAACTTGTAAAATCAAAGAAAGTCCTAGAAATTCAAATTGGTCAGGAAGATTAAGTGAATTTGACTATTGGTCAGGAAAAGTCAGGGAAATATAGTCTTTATTGTTATAGAATATGAAATGTCAAACCAGAAGTAAAGAACGGAATTTAAAATTGAAATGAGTGTAAAATTGTGTGTGAACCCTGCACAGTTTACTATCTTTAGTATAAGGTTATCCTAACTCACACTTATATCCATTAAAGCCACGGGTGCAAGCCTACTGAAATTATCAAGCATTTGAAAATTTATTCAAGGACTTCTATTCTTCTGTATTTGATGTTTACCTATATAAAGCACACCAACCCTCCAAAATACTTAAAACTGCAAGGGTAATTTCAAAACATATCCCATAATTCCTTAAATGAACAGAATCCTTTGCACCTTTGCTCCCATGGCTTTACCTGAATTAGTTGAAGTTCAACTTTAGTTTGAATTTTTCATTGAGAATTCACATTCTACAAGGTCTCCATTATAACACAGATTATTATTTCTCAGTAACTTTCCACATGCCTTACAATCATGATCCAAGATTATTTACTTGGACCGTGGTAGTTCAGTTGGTAAGAATGCTAGTATGAGCCAAATACATTGGGTATAAGTCCAAGTCAAACAGATTTTATTAGCAACATGGTTTTTTTATTAACTGGCGACTTAGGTTCCCGTACCCACGTGAGATCTGTGTTAAGTACTTCCTTTCTCCATCAACACAAGTGAAGTGGTTTTAACTTTATGTGTAATATTAT
>NW_013667934.1:79908-91296 GCF_000517525.1 Limulus polyphemus
CCATGGATACAACTTTGTAATACACAGAATTTCCAATTAATACGTTAAACTTAACTTCTTTTATGACACACGCTATAAATCACAGTGATTCACACACTTTACTTACAGTGCCTACTGTTCGCTTGACTCAATTATCTATATCTTTGATCTATCTGCATATCTATGTAATCTTGCTGGTTTTTCTCGCCAGGCTTATATACTAAAAAAGAGGGCACCTCGAACAAACTCGGACCTCCCAAATAATTCATAATCCTTCCAGAAACTCCAGCGTGCATGCTCCCAGCGTTATGCAACTTCCACTGTCATAACAATATTATCTGCCTTAAAATGTAGATACACACACACACTGTACTAACCAGCATGATAGTTGTAATCACAACACCTAATGTTAAAACTTTCTAAATATAACCACAGCTCAATTTAAAGAATCCTCTGACCCACACAACTGTTTTCAACTTTTGACCAGTAAAGTAATATGAGTCGCAAATCCACAAGCTAATAGTATCAGTTTTGAGACATTACAGTATTATACATTATTTACAGCATGTAGTTCCTTTTTCTGTCTACTTTTGCTTTTGTGTTCATTGAAGTTTTCATTATAAAGTATTATGCAATTATAAATCACTTGAAGAATGACTCACTGTCCCATGAAATTAAAGCATTTTCTGAAAGACATGCAAGATTCAAATCTGTATGTCTAATAAATTAAAGCTAAACTTTCACTTTTTTGTTTTTTAAGTCCTGTAATGTAACTGAATCTAGACATTAATCTTTGTTTATGTATAAAAGTGACTAATTCTGAATTTATAGATAATATATTACAATCAACATTTGCTTGTAGGTTGTACATTCTAATAAAGACACCAGTCAAAATATTAATTGTTTTAAATCATTTATAAATTGAGAATTAGTCATTTTTAAAATTAAACAAACATAATAAGTAAGATGATTTTATTATTAACCTGCTGTAACTCAAAAGTGAACAAGAGTAAAAATTCTTATTTTCCCTTACAGTTTCAAGAAGTTTTAGTTTATAATAAGCCTCATCATACTTTTGTTGTAGTCTTCCAGGAAATGTAGAGAGCTATTCAGATAAATATCAACTTCTGGAATATTTACTGTAACAACATTTTGTAATGTTGGTAAGTGCTTGGTAAATCTACTGTATAATAACATGTTAACATGACATATATATATTTTTTTTGTTTAACAGGATATCCTGGAAACGATGGGCCACCAGGGCTACCTGGTTTTCAAGGTATACAAGGCTTA
The DNA here is from genome assembly GCF_000517525.1 of Limulus polyphemus. Taxonomy (NCBI): domain Eukaryota; kingdom Metazoa; phylum Arthropoda; class Merostomata; order Xiphosura; family Limulidae; genus Limulus; species Limulus polyphemus. The sequence continues at coordinate 81,181 of NW_013667934.1, forward strand.
AGAGGAATGATAGGTCATCCTGGTGATACCATAGTAGGACCTCCTGGCCAAAATGGCCAACCAGGAGTTGATGGAAGTCCTGGAATTCCTGGTGAACTAGGTTCTCGTGGGATTAGAGGTTTGTTGTAATTGTTTTTGGTAAATATATTTAACATTAATACTGCATGATTTACTTATTTTTTGTATAGGGCTGTATGCAATTGCTCTGGAGTAATTAAATCAAAAAGTATTTCATCAGGATTTGAAAAAATATATATAAAAACTACAAACATATTATGTGTGTGTGAAATATTATAGTTTTTCTTCTGATAGATGAATAACTTAAATGAAGAGAAGTTAAGAGTTTGAAACTTAAGATGTTTTTTAGCAAAATATTACAGTTTAACTATGAGTAAAAATTATTTTCATAGTATAAGGGATGAAATATGCTAAGAACATCTTGTGGGTTTAAATTGAGTTTAAATGAATTTTTCCAATCAGTCAGTTTAGTTTGATAGTTAGATCACTAATATATAGTGAGTACAGAATACTGGGAAAATAATTAGATGTCTGCTACTAGGATAATAAGATTCTTCTGTTTCAGTGTTCATTATAATTAGTTGGTAAATTTATCCTGATTACTGAAACTTGTGATTGTAGGTGACAAAGGATTTCCTGGAGTAGGTGTAAACAGGGTTGGGCCAAGAGGTCCACCTGGAACTCCTGGTTTGCCTGGAGATATTGGAATTCCAGGGCGACCAGGTATTGATGGAGCAGATGGAGCACCTGGACCTAAAGGAGATGAATTGAATCGCTGTATAGCAGAATTAGGACCAAAAGGCAGTCCTGGAGAACCTGGACTACTTGGTAAATAATCTATATTGTAATTTAATACTTTGTGGAAATCACAGTAATAATAACAACCTTTCATAATAGAGTGAGATATTACATCACTTAAAGAAATGGAGTTATTGGTGAAAAAAACTGAACTTTCTGTTTGTAGATGATTAGGTAAAAAGAGAGTTGATACATATTTGTGTGAAAAATCATTCAAAATTCGTAAGAAAATTTTTTAGAGATGAAATTTAATTTTGTATAGATTGAAACCTTTAATAAAATAAAAGAGTGCTTGTAAGAACTATTTACCCTATAGAAATAATAAGTTGAATGAATATTTTTGTAAAACGTGTTTATATTAAAGTTAAAAAACCCATTCAGTTTTTTTTGGAAAAACTTTGGTTGGTTAGGAGTGAAGAGTGCCATTTTGTGCAATAATTAATTTTCCTAAAAGCAAATATTTTTTATTTAACACATAACATCCTTTTTCTTTGGAGTTGGGGTTTTGTTGACTTGCTGATTTGCTGAAGTCTGTAAGTTCAAAATTATAGATAGCTAGCACAGATAGCCTTTGTGTAACTTTGTGCAAATATCTGAAACAAATAAACAAAAATAATCTAACATAAACTGAAACTTATTTTTTTTTAACTTTGGACATACTGTAGGTGTCACAAATGTTCATAAAACTGTGTATATTCTATTTTTCCACTCAAGACTATTAAACTGTTTTATATGTTTAAACTTTTTGTACATTTTATACAAAAAAGCTCAGAAATATATCTATAACTTTTCTATTGTTATAATATAAGAGCATTTTACTGTCCTATATGTATTAACATTAATAAGTAAGTACAGTTTGAGAATTCAAGTTAGAACTTTGTAACCAACTATTTTGATAGTTCAAACTTTATGATGAAATTATTTAGAACTACAAAAAAAAGGGGGGGAACTAAGTGTGGTTATGTACATTTGCTTACTTTTGCAGTTTTAGTCAATGAAAAAATCCACAGCTAATAAAGTCTGGGTGGTAACATTATTTTATTATTTATGCAATACAGATACAAACTCAAGAACTCTCACACACCAGACAAGTACTCTACCAACTGAGCTAAAGGGTTAACCCACCAGCAGTTAAAGCAGTTTGTAACAACTGAAACTACCACATCCTTTTCTTCTTCTTTACTATCACTGTTATGTATGGCTAATAATTTTATTACAGTTCTATGATACTCTCCATCTGTAACCTATTTATTGTGGCTATCTTCTCATCCTTGTGGTAAATATACAAGTAACCTTGCACCTAGACAGTCCTATCCATTAACATACAAATGTATAGTGTGATTGTTAAGATAACTTGATTAGAATCTGCTATACAGGTGAGACACCTATGGCAAAGTACAACAATTTAGCATTTTGATATCTAATGGGTTTGATGGTTCTTAACTAAAGCATAGAAGGAATTAAGTTTTGTTTAACTGAAATAACTCTATAGAAGGAGATAGTATGAGGTGTATGCCTACCTCACATTATCACAAGTCATCTAGAGGAGAGATTTTCTTTAAGTTACAAAAAATGTACTTTGGATAATAACATGTTGAAGCCATTATTAGCTTGTGTGTAAACATGGGTTGTACTAGTGTCTTGAGAGGTTGTACTAACTCTTTAAAACCAATATTCTGAGCTACTGGGGCTTCACATCTCAAGTATAAAACTCTCTTCTGGGAAAAGTATGATATGATTAGTTCATTATTTGAACAATATAATACTTTTTGTTGTAGCATAAGCCTACAATTCAACTTAATGTGTTGTTTTTCATTAAAATGCAGATGGTATTACTTTACTTCTTACCAGAAATGTTAATGTATCTGCATCAATGCACTTTTGTACATTAGGAATACCTGGTTTACCTGGCCTTCCAGGACCTCAAGGAAAAAGAGGAGTAAAAGGAAAACTAGGATCCCCTGGTGTTAATGGACCAAAAGGATATCCAGTAAGTTTTGAAAATGTTTAATTAATATAAATTTGGAAATTATAAAACAATATATGTGCTCAAAAGAGCTGATCATATACAATTTTTCAATGATATGGGTTATTAAAATTATTTTTAGTAAGTATCACATTTTATTTCTTTTGCGTGAGAACAGGGCCGAAGGGGATCATATGGTATAGAAGGTCAAAAGGGAAGGAAAGGAGATTATGGCGAAATATACAGTGATAGACTCGGAACAGGTTTAAAAGGTTTTCCTGGTGACATTGGACGTAGGGGTTTCCAAGGCATTGATGGCATACCTGGTGCACCAGGACCTGATGGGCTACGAGGAGGTTATGGAGCCAAAGGTCAACAGGTAAATTATTTCTTAAGGCTGAAAGTTCCTTTAGGTAATGTATGTTTATCTGACTATAGTATGATCAGTTGGTTATACATTCAGAGTGTAGAAACTTTACCATTTTGTGCACCATATTTCTTATACTTCAACTTCAAATGATATTGTTACAGAGTAACTGCATATAAAAACTTATATGAATGAAATTTAGTGTATGAAATAAAAAAACTTTCAAGTACTTTCCAACACATTCATATATATACAGTAACAAGAATGATAAAAATTCCAATATGATACATACCTCTTGTGACACAACAGCTTTTCTCGATCTCCCACTGCCCTCTAACGCATTGAAAACAAATTCTTGCTTAAAGCACTAGCCTTTATGCCCCATATGTTTGAGCTGCATGGAATAACCCTCCACCAATAGGGGCACAACAAACTCTCCTATATCAGCTGGCTTCCTCTGTACTACTTTACGTGTGCCTCACTTTCTTGTTTGGCATGATATGTGTCAGACATGTTTCTCGCTTGCTTTCAGTTTTCTGTATTATAACATTAATTTATTTTTGTGTGGACTTCAGTGTACAATAGTTTTTGTTCTGATTGATTGCTTGAAATTTTACTGTTTTAGAATCATGAAGACAAACCAACTGACTCAACATAATTTTGAAAATAATCTGATGATTAGTTTTTATTTTGAATGAGTTTCCTATGATACTATCTTTCATTCTGGTACGTTATGGACTTTAATTATTTGTATCACACACATTCTTAAAATTTATGCATTGACGACTTACCATGATTAAACCAACATGGCAACTGCCACACTTTTCTTACCCAGGCCTCAGGAACAACGTTGTCTACTGAGAGGGGTGGGGTGCACATCATCATTTGTTGGGTGTTAGCTTCACCATGGGGCCTGGGCTTTCTTCTCCTCAACAGTTGAAAGACCTTCAGGCTGATCTAAATGATTGAGTAAAAGATGATTTAAACAGCTTTTTGCCTATTTCTGATTTTGCCTTACTGCCAAGTCATGCGTTTTGTGGAGGTTTTATTTTCTGCTCCTTTATTCCCTTTCATTACAGCCCATTTCAGTGACTCAATGGTACATCTCTAGCATGCAGGTACCTTTCCCACCCTGCATACACATCTTTGCTTAGCACTGAAACATCAGAGACAAGGTGACCATTATCTTTATGATCTCAAACCTCCAATCAGGATGGAGATCATATTACTTATTTAATTTTAATTTTTTAATGTTAATTAATGTTTGTGTTGTACTGTCCTAGAGTAGTGAAGGCTATCCTTGAGTATACCTAGATCTTTTCAATTGGTATATATCGTTTATTAATGGATTTTGATGACACTAATGCCTTTCTGATTGTCCTCACTTTGATTCAGTCTTTTTGAGATTGTTCTACTTCACTCTGTTCTTCCATGAATCCATTATATTGTCCTTTACCCTGATTCTGAATTCAATTCTGCTTGACTACTTAATTCATTTTTATGTTCTAAGTTGTTGTCCTCCAGTCTAAGAGCCTTACTTTTGAGAAACCAGTGTTGCTTATGATACTTTCCAGCTCCCTCCTCCATTTCCTTGTGGGTATTCTGGCATTTGGTATTTCAGAGGTAAGCCTACCTGATTTTGATTTGACCTTTGTTTAGAATTAAAATAAATGTCAAACGTGTAATTACCTCCAAAACAACATTAACACCCACAACCTGAAGGAATATATTATGCCATCACAACTGCAAACAAAGAAATCTATCTTATGCCAGGAAAGCTTCTGGGGGGAGTGCATTTGCACATCCAAATTGTTCTCCCCCCAAATTTAATCCTAAATACATAGAGCAAATGTAATGTGTATAACAAAGAAAACACATTTGCACATGCACTACTGTTTTGTGGGATTTTTTTTTCTTGTATGCTAGAAGTCAACCAGATATATCCTGTACTAATAGCTATTCCCTTTAACCCTACTTTTTAGAATGCTCAAAAATCTTCTGATCGTTTCCAAGGTCTATGAGTACTTTGGGGTTTCAAAACTCAGTACAAAGTATTTTTTGAAACCCAACATTGTCTCGATGTAACTTGGTACACTAAAACTTGGGGGGGGGGGGGATAACTAGTCCCTTTAAAATTACATATGAGTAAAAGATGTCTTGTTTTGCCCCCACAAATATTTGGAGCTGGTGCTATCACTCTCAACAATAAAAGTTTCTTCGTAATTTAGAAGTAAGTGTCTGCTCGAAAATTCATATTGATTCTAAAAATGTAAAATTTAATCAAATGTTGCAATAACAAGGTTATAACTGGAATTCTTATAAATATGATAATGTTATAATGTATTGTGAGATGCAACACTAATAATATTCAAATTTGACAGTTCAATTTTTTTTTTTTTAAAGTGTGATGCAGTAATCATAAAGAGTGTTTTTGGTTTATTTATAATTTTGTTTAGGGAGATGATGGGGAATATGGAGTTCCTGGGCCTGTAGGTCCTCCAGGGTTTCAAGGAACAATTGGACCTCCTGGTGAACCAGGATTTATACTTTTTGCTCAGAAAGGAGTTAAGGGCCAAGTTGGAGAACCTGGCTATCCAGGAGCTCCTGGACAAAAGGGTCTAAAAGGTCAGTTTAGAAATGTTTTCTCACTTTTATACATAACAAAGAGCTATTTCCTTGTACAACTGCTATGAAGATTTTTATGTGCACCACAAGCATTGAACAGAAGTGCCAACTTCTATATGTATTAATATGTATTGTTCCAGCCTATGATATAATTATCATTAGATTATAGCCAGTGGGATAGTGACACATCCAGCATGTGCAGTAATCTCCATAAGCACTAGCATTTTAATAAATGTTCATTCTTTTCTCACCATTTCTTTGTTTAGATGTGTTTTTCCTGAGGAATTAATGACATTTTTAGGCTTATTATTTTAAATTTTTGGTACCATTCTTAATCTAATCTTTCTTTAATGTTCTTGATTATGAGAAAGAAAGATATAAAATCTTTAATATTTCAGTTAGAACTTTGATTCAAATTATCTTCAGCCTTATTTTCTCTTTTAATCAAATTTGTAATTTTGCAATACGTGTCTTTAATTGCTTGTAATAAAGTTTTGTTATTAATACTATTTCATGTTGTTTTAACCAAGCATAAGGATTTCATTAAATACTCTTCATTTAAAAAAACAACAAAAAACTATCAGTTTCATGAATCATATGGATTAAAAACTACATTTTTTACGAGTCATCCAATACTGTAATAAGGATTGGAGGTACTCTGACAGACAGCGACAGTACCACCATGATGCACCAAATAGTTGGTTCTATTCTGATAACGAATCCAGGATTTATGATCTATTCTGTTACTTCAGCTGAGCCTGCCTCGCCTTTTGACAAGTTTCAACAAGATTGTTTCCACACGTACTTTTGCGTGTACTTCTTTCTTCCTGACATGGATCAGGTAATCCCACCTTTGTCCTGCACTATTTGACACAGATATACATAATTTATTTTCTCTTTCTCCAGTTATTGTTTTGAATCTAGAGCTACTTTGTTAAGCTATCTCAAGCTTCCATAACTTAAGTCTCTTCCTTCATCCTGGGGTTCTTTTTTTTTCCTTCTCTCAGTCTTCATGTACTTGTCTTCATCCATTACATACTCAACTTCTAGGCTATCTGTTCCAACTTCACCTTTTTTTTTTTTTGTAGCTTTTCATCATGAACCTGTTAGGTTTACCAGGGTAACTTGCATGTACCTGTTTTTCACCATACCCTCAATATTCTTCTTTTATTGTGTCCCAGTTAACTTGGTTTCTTTGTTTCTGGAATGTACTTAGTTAAGATACCTTTCTTTCAAGTTTTTATCTGCTTTAGTCTTATATCAGGGATCTTCTTCTGGCACCTTTCCTTTGAGACAATGTCTTTAGAGGTGTACCTTACACTTTGAAAACTTGAGCTGAGGCTGCTTATTAGCAATCTTTTCTAACTACTTTGGTTACCCAGTTTTTTTTATGTAGAGAGTACCAACAGGTTTTTTTTATCATCTGGGAGTCTCGTAGAATTGCTTCCTAACCTGTTCCCTCTCAGAAGGCTGGCCATGATAGGTCACATAGGTGATTTGCATACAGTGTCAGATTTTCCAGTCTTTTTTTTTTTTCTATTAACCCTCCTCTTTCTACTTCTCTGGTTGTTATTTCTTCAGATCTCACGCACCTTTGGATTTCGATGACCCCTGGCACACTTGTGTCCTATTACTTACATCACATGGTGATTTTATCTGCATCTAGGTTTCTTTTTCCCCCAGTCTTCTCAGAGACTAGTGAGTTGAATTTAATTATTTTGTCATTGTTGTCTTTTCACATCTCCCTCATTACCATTATTGTATATATTGATTTATATACTAGAGACGGTGGAACCCACCAAGTGGATGATTTTCCCTCACAAAAGATACTTCTCTTTCTTAAAATCCTCATCAAGCCTTATAGTACAGAAAGTGTCAAGCCCATCTGCCCTTGCTATGTGCCCACTGTTAAGATTGGGTTTTCTGCAAGGATGCTTCAGCAGTGTATGTATATATGTTTTTCCACGCCATATTTCACCAGAAGAAGAAGAAAAAAAAAGCAACAGCTGTTAATGTGTGTTTGCCCTGGCACCTTAGTCATGGTAGCCCATTGCACAGTTTATCAATGTTTTATCTTATTTAATATAATGTTTCCTGTTTGGTCCAAGCACCTGTCGAGCACTCTCACATTAGCAAATTCCTCCCCTCCATTTTCTTCTAGTTTAGTAAAGAAGAACCTTTGTTTCCCCAATTCCAAGCCACTGGATCGTTGTAATCCCAATCAAGACCAAGTGGATGTACCCATGTATGAGAAGTAAGACTTGGGTGTTACCTGGAAGTGTAGTAAAGGCCATCATATGCGTTATGAACCCCACCATTCCTGGGGTTAGGCCAGCAAGATGGGACTTGTGTTCTCCTCAGGAAGAAGCCCTGAGATATTTTTCCCTGTGCTTGATTATTCTGGCAAGTATCTCATATATTCATATATGTATTTCTCCAATATGGAATGATCTGACTTATTGCTCTAGCCACACTACAAACTCCTTCTCAGCCAATCACTTATGGGATAATAGCCACCTATGCAACACTTAAGCATTGTGAAAAATATTTTTTTGACAATATCTTTTGCACTACCACCTATACACCTGTTTGAATTGAAAATGATCTTCCACCAAGCAATGCCCCATAAGGCTACACTCCTCATTGGGTGACACACTCAGTGGGTATTCCTTTTCTGGTATGTTTTCAGAAAAGAGCTCATCTTTGTCATTTCTTTACCTGTACTAGCCCCTCCACCATCTTCAACGTAGGATTTTACCTCTTTGTTGTACAAAGAGGTGAGTAAACATTTCAGAATTTAACATTTTTCTTAACTGAAAATGTATTTCGTATAGATACTCACTTCTGTGCACAACCTGTTATCCTTCTTCCCTATTTCCAGTGTATTTATTTTGCTTCACCACAAACGAGCCTTTGTTCAAATTCTAGTGCTCATGGGGGTTACTGCACGTGGAGGATGTGTCACCCTCCTGTTGGTAAAGGGCTATAGCCTAATGATGACTACATGATAGATTAATGCAATGCATGTTAATAAATGTAGGGTTGGTAGCTTCATTCAAAGTTTATGGAGTGTGCAAAAATCTTCACAACAGTGGTGTGAGGCAATAGCTTTTTGTTATGCAGAGAGGTGATATTTACCTTAAATATGTTTTCAGGTAAGGAAACTGTTCACTTAGGAGTTGTTCTATTTATCATTAATTTTTTTTTGTTGTTCTCTAATGTCTTCCTGGTTCTCCTGTAGAAGAAAACAAATTATTGTTTTCAGTCTATGAAAAACTAAACATAGCAGTAACTATAAAAATATGTACATTGAGTGAATACAGAAAGTTTTCATGGGAATTTAAATATAAAAATTATATAAAGTTTTGAACTTTTATTACTCTAAAATATATAGCAACACATGATCTAACTTAGGATGTGTATTTTTATGTGACAAAACTACATGCAATGCACTATTTTCTATATGGAATATTGTCATTTGCCAGAAGAATAAAAATGTTTCTATATGTCTAATCAAATGTCATTTGTACACCTACTTAACTGTAAATGTCTAAAGAATTCTTTGATTTTATTCAGTAATTTTAACCTAAATTTAGTGTGGTTGTGTTTTAAAATAGCAAGCAACAAAAATGTTTATTTTAATCTAATTAATTGGAAAAGTTTCATATTTTTTTATTATGTTGAAATTGATTTCATATTATCAATAATAATACTTTTGAAAATACATGGAAGTTATTATACAGCCTAAGTATTTATTTTATGATAACTAGGATTTAGCTGATGTACCTACACTATTTATAGAAAATGTAAAGAATGACTAACTTTTATTTGTACAGATTTTACCTTTATTTTATGAATATAATTTTTATTCCCTCATAGGTACTAATGAGGAAATTTCTTAAAGCAGACTGAAAAACAATAAAAGGTGATATGTAGTTTTATCTAACCTTTTAGACCTTTTCTACCATCTTGTCCAGGTATACCAGGAACAATTTCATTCAATTAGGTACTCAAGAATATGTATGCAAAATTTTATCATTGGCATCCAGTACTTAACCCTTTCGAGGCAGGTCACAGGTAAAAGGCAGTGTCATCTCATTTGTTGACTCACATTCAAAATTTTATCAAACTACTATTTCATGAATTTATGTCAGTAAGTTTGGTATCAAACTGTAGATTATATTTCAAATTTTAGAACTAAACATTACTCAATTTATTAGTTTAAAAGTAAATATTAAAAAACACAGATAAACATCGATTTTTTGTGTCATGTGGTATGTTGAATGCAGCAGTGGGTCAAATTAGATGTTTGTGAAGTCAAAATACTAAGGCTATAGTTTCA
>NW_013667934.1:92135-97713 GCF_000517525.1 Limulus polyphemus
CACATAATAAATCAAACACAGTAGCACCATGCCCACCTCTTTCTGTTTTTGGAAATGCTCCCTTATATACACTTACTTCTATATACACAAATAACCAATAGGAATTTCAGAATGCCCTTAGTGGTTTTCTCAGCATTTCTAACATTCCTTCAGCCATATTTTCCTTTTGAACCAAGATTTCAATGAGGGAGGTTGTGTCTTCAGTTTGCTCAAAATTTCATATTTTTTTAGACCCAAATAAAGCTTAGTTACTAAGCTTAATAAATTATAGTAGAATTCTATGGTATTGATGAAGTAATTTATGATTTTTTAGTTATTCAAGTGTATATATAAAACATAAAAAAAATATTTTGTTTCATATCCTCCAGATGCAAATTTTTTAAAGGCTTAGCAACCTACATCAAGCAGCAACCCAGTACAAAGGCCGTAACTAGAAGAGATAATTGTTTGCTTTACTTCTTTATTTACTGTTCTATGTTTTAGGAAAAATAAATTTAAGAACTTATTTCAAAATAGCAATAATCTATATACATATATAATGTATAATGGTAGGAGACGGCTTCAATGGGTTAGGAAGAAAAACTTTAATGTAAATTTAACACAACAGCAAATGTACAATGTTTCGACAAGGTTTTATCATCATCAAGTACCTGATTAGATATTTTGCATATAAAAGCATTAAAATGTTTAATGATAATCTGTCAAATTTCACTTACTAATTTAAAAGTTATAGCACAAAAACTATAACAAGTGCAAAATGGTTACAAGCCCAGGCCGAAAGAGTTAAGGTACTGATATGCAAACTTTTTTTTATGCATGCCACTATGTATTCCCCCTATTGGAATTGCAAGATTCCAATACGTCTCTCATCATACATCACCTCTTCACCAATAGGAGCATGACATGCTCGTGCAATGCATATGACTCCCTCTACACTCCTCTACAGAACTATCACTTCTCATTTAGCAGTGCTTTTGTTTGAGTGTCTTTTGTTTGTTTAATGCTTCACGTTCGACTTTGTTTCCTCACGAAGTGGTTGTTGTTTAAATTAACTTGCTTTCATTCAGTCTGTTTCTTCTATTAGTATTTATCAGTTAATTCTAGTCGCCTTATTTTCTAGTAATTTGGTAAACTTTTCAGTGCAATGAATTCCAAAGTTAATGTTACCACTTTGGGAATTACTCTAGTGACCAGCGTTTTTCTCCGGCCTCAGGTGTGGGTGACCCAACGGTAGATTTATCTGCTTTTATATACGCCGGGAGATTGAATGTTTCTTTCCACCTCCAGATTTTGCTGTTCCTTCCCATTACCAACCCAATGGGTCCACTAGGCCTAATGCAGTCTTTATGGATTTTGTGCCTCAAGTTTGTGAGGTTTTATAACTTTCTTATGCACCTCGTCCTTCCTTATTGCATGAGCAATCTGCCCAACCCTTTTTTGGTTTTCCTCCCTCACCTGCTATTCGGATTCATGCTGATCACTTTGCCTCACAATTAAGCGATGGGATTAGCATGCCACGCCCCCACGGACTTCAGATCAGTTTGCACATTCCTACCATCATTCTGACTATCCATTTTTAGACTAGCTGTTGTTAGGTTCCTTACTGCCTATTTGGGGGGGAGAGGGGTCAGCTCCCAAGTTACCTGTCAGTCTTACTAATGCCCAATATTTTTGCTTGCATCTTTCTCTTACAAATCTATTACAGTATCTTTCTTCCATACCCCTCCTATCTGAGGCTCTCCACAGAAATCCTGAGGAGTTTTCTAGAGATACTCTTGCCCTTCTGTCCTTCACTTTAGCCTGCCTATTATCTTTGGCTCTAGCATTACATACGTGGATTTTTTTGTTGTTGGGACATTATAGGATGTGATGCCAATTTGGCTCGGGTCCATTTACCCTCGACATATCTTAGGGATTTATGTATGGCCCTATTTCTGAGTCATTACATTTTTGATACAGTCCTAGAAACTCTAGAGCTTCAGGTGAAATCAGTTCAACAACAATTCACCCTTATGAATGTCATAGCCCGTTTGTCTCAGTCAGAGCCTCATATGCTTCAAATTACCATTTCCCATCCTTACCCTTCCCAGACCTTACCTGTCCCTTCTACTTAAGGTACTTCTTCTTGTCGCTTTCCTCGATGACGCACCCCCCTGTCACCAGTACCAATGGGTTTGGATCCAGTGGGAGCTTGGCTGTTCGAGTTTCTTCATTGCTGGCATTCCTTCATTAGCAATCAATGGGAACTTTAGGTTCTCTCAGAAGGATTCATTGTCCAGTTTCTTTCCCCACCTCCCATCTCTCCTTAACCCATTTCCTTCCATTATTGTCGACATCCTGTGACCAGCCAGCATCTGTCAGAAGCGGTTTGGGAATTGCTCTTCCTGCAGACTATCGAACCTGTTCCCCAACCTTCCTGGGGTTTTTATTCCTGCCTTTTTGCTTCCCTAAGAAAACCAGGGATTGGCGACCAGTAATCGATTCATCTCTCCTCAACTGCTTTGTTTTACTACTCCAGTTCACCATGGAGTCTTTTCTCACCCTGAGATGAGTGTTTTCTTTGGGTTGTGGATGACCAAAAATGGATGTCTCAAACCTGCATATACCAATATCACCCCAGTATCGTCCTTATCCTTGGTTTGTCAATCTTGGGATGGTTTATCAATTTTGGGCCATCCCCTATGGATTTGCCTTGACACCTTATGTATTTTGCCAAGTGTTCCGAGCTTTTGCTCGACATCACCATGCTCTGGGGCTGCAATTTCATTATTACATGGATGACTGGTTTCTTCTAGCTCATTGTGAACAGGAATTAGCCAATTATACTCAGCAGTTCCTTTCTGTGGTGGCTCGGTGGGCTGATTGATCAAACTGGAGAAGTCCTTCCTCAGATCCACTCAATATCTTGTCCATTTTGGGGGTCTTTTCAACACTCATATCAGTCAGGCCCAGCCTTCTCCTTTAGGACTTTATTCAATGGAACTATTGGTTTGCCACACCTTCTCGACTCAGTCAATTACTACTTGAGCGGTTATATTGCTTTTGGGGATGTGGTCATCAATGAAATCACTGATCCACCTTGGTCATGCCCATATGAGATCCCTTTAGTGGGTGTTTAATGATCAATAGAACCTTCCTCGGGATCCTCTTTCCACCCCATTACCCTTCCTTTTTCACTGTGAGATGATCTGCTTTGGTGATTCAAAAAGCCCATAAATCGGTGGGCATGCTGCTTCCTTCCCCATGTCTGGATCTACGGCATGGGTCAAGCAACAGGAGGCTTTGGGCCATTAGTCTGAAGATGAAAGCACTTTGCATATCAATGTTCTCAAACTTCTAGCCCTACTTCAGGCATTGCATCACTTCCTTCTTCTCACCCAATATTATCTGGTGATGATTCATTTAGACAATTCTACAGTGGTGGCATATATTAACCACCAATGGGGCACCTGGACCAGAGATCTCTGTTTTTGGATGTTGGATCTCTTATACTGGGCCCATGCAAATCACATTTATCATATTGCATGTCATATGCCACATGCTTTCAGTCTGGTCACAGATTGTCTTTCATGCCCTTACCAGTCATATCCCACAGAGTGGTTATAAGATCCCCTCATTTTCAGGGATCTTTGCCATCAGTGGGGTTCTCCTCAAGTGAATGCCTTTGCTATGGGCCTCAACAACAAGTTACCTCTCTTTTGTTTGCCTATACCTCATCTGCAGGCTCTGGCAGTTGATGCCTTCAGCCAGATTGGTCACACAAGTATCTTTATGTGTATCCACCCATCCGATTACTTCATTGCGTGATTTCTCTCATCCACTTCACTCCTTGTTGGGTCCTCCTAATTGCTCCTTATTGACCAGCTCAGCCTTGGTTTCAATGTTACAGCAATTGCTCCACTCCCCTCCTGTCCCTTTTCCACTTTCTTCCTACCTTCTTCATCATCTTCGGTGACATGTCCTACATCTCATTCTTCACATCCTGCATCTTCATGCCTGGCTTTTGTCCAGTCCTTGGTGAGAAGATCTAGTTTCACACATTGAATCAGATTCTTGTTAGCTGGTTCCATCCATCCATCTTCCATAGAGGTGTACCAATGCAAGCGAAAGGTATTCTGTCATTGGTCTACAAATAGGGGATTTCCCACTGACTAGCCTACTGTGGCTTGTGTGGCAGAATTTCTCACCTTGGCTCTTTGACCATGGGTCTTCTGTCTCCTCGCTTTCGGAACTTTGGGTGGCCTTATCCCATACCTTTCTTTTTTTCCAAATACCATAGAATTTTCACTTCCCCTGACCCTACAATGCTCATGCATTCCTTCCAGATACATCACCCTCCCACATGACCTACCCTTCTGGATTGGAATGTTAATGTGGTCCTCCATTCCCATACTTTACCTCTGTTTGAACCTATTTCTTCGTGATCCATGTTTCATCTTTCCCTTAAAACATATTTCCTTCTTCACTTAGCCTGTGGGCATTGATGGTCTAATTTCTTTGCCATTGATGTTTCATGTACCCTTTATCACCCTACATATATTCTCCTTTATCCAGATTGTTCCTTTCTTCTGAAGACCTCATCAGCTTCAGAGGGTGGTTCCTCCTTTTCTTCTATTCCCCTTCCTTTCATTTCCCATTTTTACTCTCTACCGGATCTAGATAGACTTCTGCGCATAGTCAGGGCTCTTCGTTGTTATTTGTTATATTGCTCGTACTGCTTCCTTCAGGGGTACACATTCCTGACTCTTTATCACCTGGCAATTCTCCTCCCTTTGTAATCTTTCACCTACTACCCTTACCAATTGGGTCTATCTTTTGATTTGATTGGCCTGTTCCTACCTACCTTCCATCTCCTGGAATTTGTTCCAAGTGTCCTTCCATCAGATCTGACACCTCACTTTTTCCCTTGCTTCTCATCTTCATCGTCCAATGTAGAGCTTCTGCAGTTCAGCATGTGGAGGACACCCAGTATGTCCCACTATCTCCATCATATCGCAGTTTCCTCTTTGTCAGGGTTTCTTCTACCACCTGTGGCCATTCTTCAGACTTCATTGCAACTTTAAACCTATCGCTCTGGTTATCCTTTACTGTGCATGATACAAGGTTTTAGTGTCTTACATTCAAAATTTTATTATACTACTTTTTGTTTATGTTATACCAATTAGAATAGCAGAAAATATCAGCTAATAATCCATATTTTAATGGTATATAAGTTTTAAGCTCTTAATTCTGTAAGGCAATATTTAAAAAATCCTGAATTTCCAATAGTGTGACCCATGTGACACATTTTGTTTTACCATGTCATCATCCCTATTTTATCCATCACCCCTCGAAAAAGTACGAAATTAAATGTAAATTACTCTCTTAGAATGGCTATTGCTCAGACAAACCATGATTTTTATAGTATTCAATTTTGGTTGGTTACAGAACTATCAAATAGAAAATCAGACCCCTCCTGCCACACCCACCTATCACATCCTCTATTTCAGTCCAGATTTTCATCTATCAAATGACATATTGTAAAATTTTGTATTCTGAACAAGAAAGCGTAAATTTTAACTTCACAGTACAAGCTTTG
>NW_013667934.1:97969-101989 GCF_000517525.1 Limulus polyphemus
ATAATAATAATAATAATATAATTAAAATAATTCATGAGGCACACACGTGATCAGCTTGTAATAGCCCATGGGTAATGCAATTCGATAGTATAACATGACCTGCATGTTCTCCAAGTGATTTACAAATTTTTATGGCTTGGAAAGTAGTTAGACAGGTTCAAGGGCAATAAAACAATAAAATTTAATTATAAATAAACATATAATATTACAAACTTAGAGTTATTTAGGATAAACAAATGTAGTTTCATGTTACAATTTGAAGTCATTCTAGAAAGAAAAAGTTAATTTAGGTATATTTTGATTTTTTTGATGGTCACGAGGTTGGTTTAATTGACCGATCCCATTTTGAGATAGGGTAGAGAAAATAACAGATAAACTATAAAGTTTTACTGAAAAAAACGTTTGAAATGCATTTAGGAGATGCTTTTGTGACAGACAAAGTATAAATCTGTTAATTATAACATTTTAGCAATGGCAAGTAACACCACTAAACTTAATATTCATTATAAAAATTAACAGTACAAGTTTTATTTCACAGTTTTTCAAATTTGTTCAGTATAAATTTTAAATCGGAGGCATCTAGAAATATCAGTTGTAGTTATCATTTAATTAGTCTTTGCAATGTATTTTGTTTAAACTACCTTGTTGAAAAAAATGTATGTAGGACTTTAACTTGTGTGTAACCACTGTAAATTAAGTCTTAAATTTTTCATTTTCATTAGAGTGCTATTGCATGTAGGGTAAACAATGATATATCGTTCAACAGATCTTTTCTTCAGCCAAATGGAAATTATGATTAATTTCTTGTATTCCATTATTAAATGCTTCCCAGTAGCGCAGCAGTAAGTCTGAAGGTTTATAATGCTAAACAACAGGTTTTGATACCTATGGTGGGCACAGCATAAATAGTCTATTGTGTAATTTTGTGCTTAATAAGAAATAAATAAACAAACAAACCTTTATTAAACACATGTAACAGTCTCTTAGAGCAAATCTCATGTACGTGCACAAGAAGTAAATGCTAACTTAACATTTTTATTGAATAATAATTTCATTTTTGAACATTTTTACAATATTAAATACTGTATAGATGTTTTATTGAGTAAAATGTTTTTTATTCTTTCTTGAAATAACTTTAGTTGCACTCTTCTACATCTGTTTATGTTTGGTATAATTTTTTACATGATATAAGCTTGGGGTAAAGTAATTCTTTTTGGCTTAGCAAAGCATTCTAGATTAATTACATTCATCCATAGGAGACAGTGGACCAGATGGGAGACCTGGACTTTATGGGCTGCCTGGGATAAAAGGAGAACCTGGGAAACCTGGTTTATCTACAAGGGGAGAACCTGGAGATAAGGGGCCTTATGGAATACCTGGAGAACCTGGTATTCATGGAATACCTGGACAACCAGGTTTGAGGGGACTAAAAGGATATGGTGGCTCCTCTGGATTAAAAGTTAGTTGTACTTTAGGCAGTTATTATTTTTTAATGTGGTCTTGCTTTAAATTATCACATAACAGTACTTTCTGTAGAGTGGTTTTCTTTTTGAATCTTCACTTGCCTAAAGAAGTTCCATAAATAAAACCATTCTGTTGTGACAAACATACAGAAAATCATCCCTGTAAAAAATTTTTGTTATCACAAACCTCAGTTTTCTTTCTGTTTCTTAATTTGCATTCATTAATTTTTACATCAATGAAATTGTTATCACTTTTCAGTGAAAAATGCATACATTTTGTACCAAGCTCAAATATCAAGCCATTACTCTATGTATAACTGGGTCAAAGTGTGCATGCCACAATCTTTTAGAGTTACATACAAAACTTTATAAACAACTTTATTATCACTGGATGTCAATAAACTTAGCATCAAAATGTAGTTTATACTTGAAATTTTTATCTTATATAAGTGTTAATTTTTATTTCCAAAAGGAAATATTTTTAAAAATTCAAGCATTTATAAGGGTGGTTGGCCTTTAGAATGGGTTACCTTCAGAGAAAGTAAATTTAAGTGAGTTTAATAAAAAGCTTGATAAGTATATGAATGAAAAGGGCTGGGTTTAAATTTTTTTTAAATGATTTTAATTTAGTTTTAAGGATGGAACAGTTGAGATGAACCAATAGGTCCCATGTTATCTCAAAATGTTATGATATGTTATGTTATTTCATTTCATGTGCAGTACTGAGACCAAAATACCCCAACAAAACTGTAAAATTAAAAGAAAAAAATGTGTGAAGATGTTAGAATCTGAAGTTGTTAGAATAATTCACTTTGGTTTGTCTCTTGCAATCTGCATTAATTATAGACAAAAAATGGTATGATTAATTTTATTTCATGTCCTTCAACTTTTCATTTTACTGTTAGATTGATGATTTCACTACAGTTAGTGTTAGGGTAGAGAAAATAAGAGATAAAATAAAAATTATTCTAGCCAGTTATGACAATTGTTTCAGTTTTTTTATTATTATTGTTATTTATTGATTCTTATTTATTTGTTATTAAAATGTGAGAAATTGAAAAAAACTGTAAAATAAAGTTATTTCATAAAAATTGCATTTCAAAGCTAGACTGAGTTTGAAAAAATATTATATTTTCAATATAGGGGGAGAAAGGAGACCCAGGAGATGTTTTTAGGGAAGGATTTCGTGGACCTCCAGGTCCCCCAGGTCCTAAAGGACATCAGGGAGACTTTGGGGTTCCAGGATATCCTGGCCCACATGGGGATGTTGGAAGTCCTGGATTTATTGGACAAAAAGGTAGAATACCATATATACTATTTATGTTGAATATTGTAATATTCATTAAGACTTTGTATATTCATATATTTATGTATGTGTGTATGTGTTTGTATATATACATATATATATATATATATATCATAGAAAGCATTTACATCCGTATATGAGCTCCTGCGAATACTGACTTTAAAGTTGTAACTGCATAGGATTGTATTAAACATACAAGTTGAAATTGTATGCTTAAAAGCTTAAAGTAAATCAACACTAAATGAATTTGATTTTAGGATAAACCATGCTTGTTATTCATGTAGAAATTTCTATGTTTTGTTGAGTAATGGTTTAGATAAATTTTTTTAAAATTATTATTAACTTTACAAGCTGAATGCTTCCACAAAGTGAGACTTGTCACCTGAGGTGGAGAGTGCAAATAAATACAAGGATAAACTTCTGTTATTTAGATCAAATCAGAAATTTATTTTTACCAAATATTTATTTACCATTCTGTAAACTCATTTAATATGTTTAATTTTGTAAAGAAAAATGTGGTATTATACATAGGCATGTACATTTCACTAAAATATAGAATAATCAATATTTGTTATATTATGGTAATGACACAACTGTATCAATGTATCAACAGTTATAAATTACTTCAGAAAGTCAGTTTGTAATATTATAGCTAAGACAAAATTGTGGTAAGATATCAAGAGTTAGAAATAAATTTCACAAAACCAGTGTATGTTAGTTGATTAATGAGGTACATTTTTCTCACAGCAAAATATAATACATCTCACCGACATTTTCAGTAGAAAAACAGTATGTGGAACAATATTCATGAATTGCACTTTATCCCCTAGTCAGTTTCAGGTTAAAGATACTCTAGAACCATATGAGCATTCTAATTTTAACCGTGCAACATTGGTGCCATGTTGTTGTTTTTTGTTGTTATTTATGCACATGAAAGTGAGATATGATGAATTGTGAAAATGTAAATCCACTTATATAAAGATAATGCATGTGCATTTTCATAATTTGAATTATAAGTATAATCTGGATGGGAATAACCTTAACAGTGTTGTAAAGGAAAGGGATCTTGGTGTAATATTCAATCAGTCCCTAAAGCTATCCAAGCAATGTGCTGTTGCTATTGATAGGGCAAATAGTATTTTAGGTTCTATCTACAGAAATACTGAATACAAGTCTAAAGAGGTTATAATTTCATTGTACAAGTCACTGGTTAGGCCAGATTTGGAATATTGTGTTCAGTCTTGGGCCCGT
>NW_013667934.1:102668-104895 GCF_000517525.1 Limulus polyphemus
GGGTCATCTTCAGCTAAGACAGTTTAATTTTTCTAACAGGGTGGTTAGCCTTTGGAATGGGTTGCCTTTGGAAGTTGTAGAGGCAGTAAATTTAAGTGAGTTTAAGATAAATCTTGATAAGTATATGAATGATAAGTGCTGGCTTTAAGATTTTTTGTTAATTATTGTAATTTAATTTAGAAGATGGAACAGTCGAGATGGACCAATAAGTCCCATGTTGTCCCAAAACGTTATGTTATTATTCTATAAAATGATTTTGTTGTGTAATACCTAAAATGTCATAAATTACAGTCATTCTTTAATTGTTTTATGCAGTGTACTTACAGGCCAAATAGCTACTTCAATTGGGTGTATTCTTTGGATAGAGCAAATATTTTATATAATCTTTGGCCTTCATGGTTGCCAATAGTATATTGTTTTTCATACAAGCAGTGCATAGAGTTCATTGCTTTATGGTGAAACATTAACATTATTTTCACTTGCAGAACTTCAGTTGTTTGTTTAAAAAAAAACAAGATCACAAGTAAAACTCTGACACACTCAAAACTGATGTACAGTTCAATTTATTGGATATTAAATTGAATACATGCACCTCCTATCATATGTAGGTAACCTAAATATGCACATGTATTTTAACTTAAGATGTTTTCATATGTAAGTTGTCTTTTGAGTACACTCTTTATAAATGTATATATGTTAAATATACATAATCAGACATGAGATCTGTATGCATCTGTCTGCCTATATGTTTATGTATGCAAAATCATTTTTATCTTCTAGCATATCTATAGTTAAAAATGTTTTATTTTCTTCGTATTATACTACTACAGGTGTGAATGGTGAAAATGGTGCTCAAGGGCTTAAAGGTCAAAAGGGAGAGAGGGGATCAGTATTTGGTGGTAAATCTGGATTGCCAGGACCTCCTGGCCGCCCTGGTTAGTAATATTTTATTATTAATAATTTATCACATGATAAGTTGGAAGCTTCTATTCGTGTATTCTAGTCATTTTTTATTGTAACAAGCAACTAGTAATTTTATATGTTAGGTGAGCAATAACCTATTCCTTTTTTCTTTGTAGTTAGTCTCATTAACTTGTATATATTATTGGGTATATTTTTAATATAATTTTACATACTTTTTGAAAATTAATATAACAATATAAAAATTATTTTGCATTATTATCTTAATGGGATTAATCTGAACTTTCTAAGGTGACTGAACCTCTTATTATATTACTGAGATTATCATAAAATACTATTATCAATGAAGATATCTAACTTAGTGCTTTCTAAACACTACAGGTTTCAGTTTTCTTTTATATTGAATTATGACATTATGTACTTCTGGTCAGTTTTCTAGACAGGATTGGTTTCGTTAATTTTTAAGTAACTTTTCCAAAATAATTTGATTCTAATGTAGTTAGCTTACTTTTTGTTACAAGTTCTTAATATTTGATTTAACATTTTTAACAATGGTTTAACTATTACCAAAACATTTATATACTCCTATAAAAATATGCATTAACTTCAAATTTTCAGGTATAAGAGGAGATAAAGGACATCCAGGAATACCAGGTTTAGTTGGGGTACCTGGGGCTAAAGGTCAGTATGGTGAGGTTGGTGTTAGTGGACAGAATGGTCAACCAGGAAAGAAGGGGCTGCCTGGATCTCCTGGGGTGCCTGGAAAAGATCACCTTATAGGTGTTCCTGGTAATTTTGTTTTAAATTAATTAAACACATTGATAAATCAGTAGGTATAAGGAAATATCGTAAAATGAGAAATAGAAAACTCTGAAGGAAACATGAAATAAAGGAATGATCTACTCCAAGGTTTTTAAATTTTCGTTTCAAACACTGCAGAATATAATAATATAATATTCTATGTTTTTAAATAATTATTTTTGAGACTTAATTTTCTTTACTAGATTTTAACAAGTTTTATTTTTTCGAACGTCTGTGAAAGGAATGAAAGGAGAAGTTGGAAATTTAGGACTAGTAGGATTACCTGGAAGAGAAGGACAACCTGGAAGGCCAACTAATCAACCTGGTGAAAAAGGTAACCTAATGTTTTTTAAATTAGTATTACACTAGGGTGTATGTAAAATATGTATGTGATTTTTTTTTTTTTTTTTTTTTTTTTTTTCTACAATGAGTTGCTGTAATTTCATGAATTTCCATGAAATTAATATTGTAGTTGAACTGCTAATATTAACTAATTAGAAACATA
>NW_013667934.1:105326-118368 GCF_000517525.1 Limulus polyphemus
ATATATATATATATATTAGTACACTTTAGCTAACACTTAACAACATATAAGAAAAACATGAAAGATTTACATAGAAAATATCATTTTTATTCTGAGCTGCAGGAAAGAGTTGAGCAAGAGAAGCTAACCTCACAGCATGTTATATATGACTTCTTTCTGACTCATGCTTTGTGAATTATATTTTTCAGTTTAAACTTACTCTCGGATACTTTTAGTTATTTTCTTTTTCATTACAAGCATGACAATAATATACTACAAATCAAACAAAGGCTTTCTTTCTGTGGATCTCCTGTGGCACAGCACCAATTAGTCACCCAGAATATGCCTTGTTTTTCCTAGTTCTCTCAGGATCAAAATCAGTGAGATTCTGGGTTATGTTACGTGATAATATGATAGTTTTATGATAGTAAGGCTTCCATTATCACTAGGACTAATTCTTGCTTCTTCCAATACCACTTAAGCAACATTTAATTAATACGAGTTATCAGAACCGAAATTCTGTTGGTGAGAGTGATGCATGTGATGCAGATGACTAAATGAAAATGCAACACAAACTGGTATTTTACTGTCTGTTTGTTGTACATGAATTAGTGATAAAATATCATAGCATAAAAACCTCTGTCTATCACATATGAATTGATATGTATTATAAGATTTGTCAGTAAATATATATATTTTTTTTAGAAAACTATTTCAAAAGTAATTAATTTAGAAAATATACGCTGATTACCCTACAAGTTTAAACATGTTAGTACCTGCTATCTTGGGAATTATGACATGGTAAAGATATCTAATGTACTTATCACTATATACACAGTTAGGGTAGGGCAGGAGGGGCAGTTGCCCAAGCCACAGCTCGAAGGGTGGTGCAGTGTGAGCATTAATCCTGTGATTCAGTGTTTTATGCAGTAATGTACAGACTGGAAACTTGCCCAGGGCTCAAAAATGATGGCTATGGCTCTGACTATATGTGTAAACATTTTTGTTCATATCTAATGTCCACCATTTTAAGCCCTAAATGACCAGATTTCTACAGACAATATATATAATCTTTAACAGAATGATTTCAGTTATACATGAAAATTATGTGCATACAGTTATTTGTTGTATATGTACAATAAAGAGGAGAAAAAGGCATCTATTGAATCTATTCTATACATGCATAGATATATGTTGACACAACATAAAGACGAGAATATGTTACCTAATTAATGGAAAATATTCTTACATGTATCAAAATGTTTCATCGCCAGCTTTAAAAGAAATGTTATGCAAAATATGAAATTTAAAAAATGCAAAATATTTTGAGCTACAAAATAAACATAAAATAGAGAGAACTTTAAGAGATTTTTGTACTTATTTAATCAAGGAATTGAACCGATTCATTATTCGTAATAATGTAAATGTTTGATCAGAAATAATTATAATCAATACTACTGTGATAATACAGAGAGGTTGAATATGTTATACTAAAATTATTTTGGAGCCTCACTACATTATTACAGTTCTTGTCATCATGTCCATCATGCTCTATCTGAAGAAAGTATACCTCTTTATAATTCCCCTATAACGTAGTTTCCACTGCAATAAATTCCAAAGCACACCCCTTTCTATAATCCATCTAGTGTACATAAACCGCAGTCTTTCAATGTCCATTTCAACAGTTTGATCTCAAAGAAATCCATTGGTACTGTATCTGGCAACTTGACAAGTATGATTTTGTGTGGAACAGCATGAATACATGTTCATTGACCACCTGTTTGAAATATGCAATGGTTGAATGTGAGGTTTGATTGGAAGCCTTATTTTAGTAAACCATACCCTGTTTCCCTCATTTCCAACAGAAATCCTTCTATATTACTATATGTATTGTTACCTGGGCCACATGAACAGCTTTTCCCAGTGAACTTTGTGTTTGTGGATTCTTACCAGTTACAGGATATTGCATTTTGTTTACCATTGCTGGGGTACATTTGTTGCAGATTTATTTCTAGGTGGCTCTATTTCCCAAGTTGGCCCATATTCCTTTGTTTTCCAATACCATTAAGTACAAGTGATATCTAAGTCATTGAAATTCTAAATCCTTGATCTGAACATATCTTTATGACCTGAGTTTATGATTATTTTGTGTTAGAAAGGACTGTTAGATATTGTACCACAACTTTATTTTGGCTGTGGTTGTCAAATGACTTCTTGATTTACTTTTGAACATTTTTTAATATAACACACTCAGCCCTCTGTATAGTATTATTTTCTGTAGCACATTAATTAATAAAAACTAAATCAACATTCATATCAATTAATATAGAAATCAGTAATATAAACTAATTTTGTGCCACATGAAAATATACAAATTGTTGTCTTTAATTTTATGGACACAAAACTTAAATTAGTCTGTTTGATTATGAGGTTATTGTTATAAAAACGTTTGGGGTATACATGTATATGTATTTAAATGTTTTGTTTAGGTGATCAGGGTGACAGAGGTCTTCCAGGTCTTCCTGGAATGCGAGGTCTGCCAGGTCCTGCTGGACCACCTGGTCGTTCGGGATTACCAGGACCTCCAGGACCATCTGGGGACAGTTTCTCAATTGGTCTAAAAGGAGAAAGAGGCAAAGATGGACTTCCAGGTATTTTGATATTTTCTAAGTTCATATGAAAAATGTATATTATGTGTGTGTATCAGAAAATATATTTGTCTTTAGTTCGTACATGAATACAAAGCAAGGTTTATTGTTAAAAATTAATTATTCTTTTCAGTAGGACAATTTTAAAATACAACATCAAAGTATTAATGTAATTAGTTATATGCAAATATGTCATAATTTTAATAAACAGTACACATGTGAATGTTTTTGCTTCAGGATATCTGTAGCCATGTATTATATTTTGTATGATTTGTATTATTATATTGTATTTTAATTATATTTTTAAAGTTTTGTAATTTCTTTTGTGACCAATATTAAATGGATAACATAATGTACTAGAAAATGGACTCTTGAAAAAGTTCTTCATTTATTTAGTACTGTCATTAGTCTTGTGCATTAAGAATTTCTAATGAGATGGATGAATGAAGTAAGTTACAAAGGCTCTGATGTATATTTGTTTCCTCCATCATTTTAAAAATCAAGTGGGTTGATGTTTTGATAAATGTGTCAGTGATACGAGTCATACGTAGCAGCTGACTGTCATAGCTTATTGGTTACTGAGACAGACTGACTGTTTATACTGTAAAATATTAATTGAAAAAATATATCATAGAGAATTCTAAATATTGCTCCAACCTATTGTGCTTTATGATAGAGAGTTAGTGAATGTGTTTAGATGATGATGACCCCATAGAGTAGGTTCTACCAAGAGTGGTTCTACCTGATTCTAATCATTCTTAATTACTATACTAAATGACAACTGAAGTTTGAACTCAATTTATGTGATGTCCTTTATTTTTTGTTTATTTGCTATAAAGGGCAATAATTAGAAAGAACTTTTTTTTCAAAAGCAACTTAACTGTACAAATCAAAAGTAAAATAATAAAAACGCAACTTGCAAATTTATTAAGACTGTTGTGTGTGACAAATTGAGATATACATGTCATATATCAGTATACCAGGAATTTTGTAATATACACTAATGCCATTTTTATTTCTCTTTTAGCTTATTTTTAAGTGTTTATTTACATACTTTTCTGTGTACGTTGTGTAGTGAAATTTTATGCTAATGATATATGTATTTCATATTACCTACTAATGTGAAACAAAAAATTTATGTAATAAAATTAACAAATTTCATTATAAATTTCTGTGTTAATAATTGAAATAATTATGTTAAGCTTAACAGTTTGTTTCTGATATAAACTGATAATAAAAACTTGTTAATTATATTTATATTAACATGTTGAAATAATTTATTGCATTTATGAAACAAAAAATATTAATTAATATTTGTTTAACTTGTTTAATTATTTATTATGATACTAAAAGTATCAGGACTTTTAATAATATTGCATTCTAAGCCAAAGTATGATTAAGAATTAAATTAATGATTAGAATTCAGTAGCTGAAAATTCAAGGTTGAGTTTAAAAGTTGTTCTTTATTCTTTAATATGCAAAAACAAACAAGCTATCACTTTGAACTGTGTGTTCTCAAAAAAGGAATTGATTATAATTAGTCAGTTTTGTGTCCTTTAAAAGGGGGTTAATTATCAGCCTTAGTTGTTTAATTGCTTAACATGGTAACTGGTAACTATTTTTCAGTTTGTAATACCTAGTCTTAGTATTGAACAAAATGTCAACTTGAATTGTATAGTTATAAAGGAGTGATTACAATACATTCTTGTCATCCACAGTTTTATAGTGATATTTGTGTTTATCAGCTTGTAAAGAACATTTTAGAGACTGATTAGCAGTTGATTCATAAAATTTAGTGCACTGAATGTAGTCTACTTACAGAAGTGTCATCTGTATCAACGTAACAATGTAATTTCTAAAGAAAAATAATATATCAATAAAAATCAGTGATAACATACACAGAGAACAAAATTGTAGAAGTTGCCCAGACTGAGTTAAAATTCTATGGTTAGTGATTTAATTTTTTTTACAGAATAGGTTACCAATTCCTTCTCAAATAATTTATGTAATATTGTGTGTATGTTAGTTAAGTTTATACATATTTAAAATTTACAAAACGTATGTTATGTATCTTACATGTACAAAAAGTATGTTTCTCTGTACACTCTTGTGCAAGTTAATAACCAGTTTTGTTACTTACTTAACTTATAAGATTTGGATTCATAAATATTGTAGATAATAACTACCCCTGTTCCCTCATACATAGTTATCTACCTGTTTCATTCTAAGTTTGTTCTTCATTCTCCCAAATTAACTCTTAAGGTTAATCCTGCAGAAAGATACTAGTTATTAGTCTGAGATATGTGTCTATGAGACTGGAGAGAAGGTCTGTTATTAAACTCTATTATATTGCCATAGAAGGGGGCTTGATGTAGTTACCTGACTGATTGTTTTAGTAGCAAAAAATGCAGCATCTAGTGTAAGTTGCTTAGTTACAGAAGAGAATTGGTTAGTGGAAGAATTTGAAATTTTTCTTTTGTACAATGAAATAATTTCATACACATTATAATGACATTGAACTTTGAGAGGGTGTAATTGATTTCGTTATCTATAAGTGCCATACAACTTCTATCCATTCAGGATTACCAGGAATATCGGGAAAAGATGGAATACCAGGAATACCTGGACTAAAGGGTGAGCCTGGAGAACTAGGAATTAGTTATGGATTTTCTGGTCCTAAAGGATACCCTGGTGATCCAGGATTTGCTGGGCCACGTGGGGCTCCTGGATACATAGGTGAAGTTGGAGTTCCAGGACCACGAGGCAAGTATGAATAGTTTTAGACTGAAAGTAATAGAATATAGTTTGTTTCTTTTTATGTTTAATTAGCATATTAAAGAATATGTAGTAAAACAAATTTTTTATTTACTTAACTGTTTACAAGATAGTAAATAACAAACAGTAGAATGAAGGCAACAACAATTAACATTTGGCACGCGTGTGTATGGGAACAAACATTTAATTCTTGAAAGTTTTGGAATGTGCACATTCCATCTTCAACAAGCTACATTGAACACGGTAAAATATTAGGACAAAATTCATAAAGTTCAAACATTTTGTAAAGCATAATTAAAATGCATATAAAATGGTGAAGTAAATTAAAAAACAAACAAACAAGAAAGAATAGGAAAGTGCAATAATTGTAACAGTATATACAAGTTTTTCAAAACAGACTTAATTGTAGTGAAGCTGTGTTATTATTCAAAATTGGGAGTTTATTTATAATACATAAACTTTCTTTAATTAAAAGTTCAGTATTGGATGCTCCAGATGAGATGACTTTGAAATTGTTAATCAAGATGAGATCATTGTTGTTTCACTATGTGTGCAAATTACAGAGTCTGGAGGATTTGATAGTTTTTACCAGTTCTGCTTGATACTCCCATATGTCCACAGGTATGCAGGTATAATTGGCAGATATTTTTGCCAATGTAAGTTGCATCAGATATTGTTTATACATGATCCTGGAATGCATAGGTAGGTAATAGGTCTTTAGATCTAAATAGATTTTGTATCTTTAAGGGTGACTTAAATCTCATTTGTAGTTGAACTGTAGATAAAAAATTTTAATTATTCTTAAAATTTGTGACTTCACTGTCAAACTTTGCTTACCTAAAAAAGGAACAATCAGTCTTAATGGGTATTTGTCTACAGTATATAGATATTTTTAGGGTTCAGTTTTTGTTAGAAAGGAACTTGCATGTTAGGGCTTGAATATAATGCAAAGGATAGCCATTGTTTATTAAAATATTCTGTGAGGAGGTTATTTTGGTATGAAGAGAGAAGTAGTTAGAACATATGTTATATGCTCTATTGAGAAGACTAAGTATAAGGTTATGCTTAAAGGAGTTTAGAATAAAACTGTCAAAACATGTACGTAAGCCTGTATATGTTTGCTTATGATAAACAGATGTAAAATAGTTATATAATCTGCTGATTGGGATATCAAGAATGGGCAATTTACCATTTTTTTCAATTTCGCAAGCAAAATTAATGTTACATTTTTTTTAGATTTAAATAATCCAGGAACTGTTTGACAGGTGTCTAGCCAAGAATGCTCATAGTGACAAAGGAATATGTTTGCGAGAGTTGGCCCTAAAGGTGACCCCATAGCAACACCATCTATTTGGTCATATAGCTCAGAGTTGAAGACAAAGTGATTATCCTTGAGGGCAAGTTTAAGTAATTCTTCAACTGTTGGTGGTCGAAGCTTTTGTATATTTAATTTTCTTGGGGAAAAGTTTTTTAAGATTATTTATATTGTTTCCTTGAGTGGAATGTTTGTGAATAAAAATTTTATGTCAAAATAAGAAAAAATATATTGATCAGCATTATTCATCTTAGAAATTTCTTATGCAAACAAATGGAATCTTTAACTATAAACTTGTGGGAAACAAGTAAATGTATATTAGGAATGAGGAATTTAATAGGTCTTAAGGAAATTTAGTTTTGTACTTCAGTTTATTAAGGAGAACATCTGTACCTTTATCAGGTTAGGTGACAATGATATTTTCATCATTAGCTAATTCCTTTAATGTGGTATATTCTTCATGAGAAATGGTGGAAACGGGATTGTAAAATGAAGACAAAGCAACATTTTTGAATCTTGTTTTTACAAAGTTCTCTAAGTTCTGGGAACCATTCCTCTTGAAAATACATTGAGATTTCAAAATTTTATAAGTGCTCTCAAAGGGAAACAAGTAATTAGAGAATTTAATTTTAGAGGGAGGTAAGCAAACCTTTAGGGCCATAGCTAGGGCACTTTTACAAGGTTCACTGAGTACAACATCACTGAAGTTAAAAATCACCTGGTTGGGATCAATACTGTTGGTATTTTTATCTGGAATTAAGTTATCAAGTTTGATGTTCTACTTGTCCAGGCAGATTTAAGTTTTTGTGTTAATGTTGTTAAGCAGGTGGTTGTAGTTGAACCATGATAAGTTATTTCTTAGTTCATTCTTTGCTGATTCATGTTGAGTGGTAGACTGTTTCTTTTGTTTGAATTTCAACTTCAGTTCTTCTTCCAAAAGACAACATATTCAAAAATTTTATGTGGATTTGTTAGATATCTGGAATTTTCATTTGTGAAACTTATAATTTTTTTTTGCTATACATATCATAAAGGCTTAGGTTATTCACTTATTTCATTATGTACTAGACTTTACAAAATCATCAACATAGGCATAGCATGTTAATTACTGCTTCACATTATCTCTGACAAGTGCTGATAAGAGTTTGAATGCAGTTTCATTGTGTTTTCATTTTAAACAGCAATAATAAATCAAATACATGTAATCTTTAAATGTTTTTATTTGTGATGTACATGTATGTCATGAACATGTTAAGCCAAAATTGTTACAAGTATTTCATTATGAAACAAATCAGTAGACTTAGACTTTACAGGTTTAAAGATCCAACACCTGTATTTGTAAATTTGAATAGGTCCTCGAGGAATTGATGGATCAGGAGATCTTTCTGGACCACAAGGTTATCCTGGCCCCTCTGGACTAAGTGTACCTGGAATAAAAGGTAGAGCAGGATATCGAGGTATTCCTGGTCCTCCAGGTTTGCATGTAAGTCAAATGTGGACTATTTCTGTCAGTAAAATCTAATTTATACTTTAAAGTAGTATTTATCAGTATTTTTGTTGTTATCAAGAGCATCAGTTAAAAGAACATTTGTTTCCATCCTTAAGTGCTATTGCTTTTTTTGTTGTTGTTGTTTCTTTCCCCAGAGTGCATTTGTTTTTAGGCATTTCAATATTAAGGAATAATCAGTTAGTTGGAATTAGAATAAATGGAAGGAGTTTTTGTGCACAATGTGAAATAGGCCTATGTGTGATTGTACAAATTAAATATGAGATCATCCGTTGCTGAAAAAAAAGCTGCCTGTAAACTGTGACACAAGAATGCACCTAAATAATAGGACCAATTGGACAGGAAACAAGATAAAATAAATGGCAAACTTGTTAGCAGAATAATCAAATAGCATAAGTAATTAGTAGATCTTTATTAGATATTTGTTGAAATTTCTTATCAAAGCAAAAATTAAAGCATTTGTAAGAATAAAGAGAAACAATATGAAAATACTCCAACATAGTTAAATTTGTTTATGTACATTGTATAGGCTGTTCTCCTAAAAATATCATATTGTGTATTTTTCTGTTACATTTTTCTAAGTTTATTGTTAAGTCACTGTATCATCTTACAAAATGAATGTGACTATACTTATTTCTTAATGAAGTGAGAGAGAGAGAGAATTGAATACTAGATGAAAATATAGTAATGTAGTATTATTATATTTTGGAGTTATGAAACATCCCAATAAAAAGTTACTGATTTATTTAAGGATATGTTTAGTGACACAATATTATATGAATTTATATTTCCATTATTATATAGTTGGGTCACTTCTGAAGTATCTCATCACTTTGCACATGGAATTGGGGCCTCATTATTAACATAAGAACTGCCAAGGCCATCAGTTTGACAGTTTTCACTTTTAAAATCAAAGTATCTTCCATTTGTCTGGCAGTTTTAGTGTTAAACATGCAGGTATAACATCAAAGTAATTTCATGTTACATTACAAATAAATACTGTTAACTCGAGGAAATGTTGAAATCAGCAATTTGTAAAATGTACATTACACATCACAGTCTGGTGTATGAATGCAACAGAACAAATATAATAATACATTAAACCTCGGTATATTCTTTACAAAAGAAAAATCAACAGAATATATACATTAGCATAACACATAACATCAGGTACCTTTTGATATGAAATAAAATAACATATAAAAACTGCAAAGAAAGGAGTGACCAAATATGTTGTGACATTAATAAAAGAAAAATCTTAGCATTATATTAATACTATTATTAGCTACACAAATGAAATTTAGCTGAAATAATAAGTTAAAATCAAAGGTGAAATAGGAAAAATAAAAAGCCTCTCAGTGGCTCAGCAGTAATTCTGAAGGTCTGTAATACTAAAAACCAGATTTTGATAGAAAAAAAATAAAGTTTAGATAAAATCTGAATCCAGAGTACAGAAAAATGCTTGGAGAGCAGAACAGTTTTAAAAATTGAAACATCATATGGGTACAATTGATCAATTTGAAATTAGGGTTTAATACCAAAATAGAAATGACATTGTAGTGAAAGTTATTAAAACGAAACTGTTAAGTAAAACTGCAATTTGAAAAATGATGTAATCTTCAAAATAATATAAAACTTTCCATTACTGTGCACCTAACCAGTACAGTTTAAACAAAGTAAATTAGATATTACATGAATGGTACAGTAAACTTACACAAGTTAAATACATATTAGTTAACTAAAATAATAACATTCTTTACAAAATTGGGATTTCCTCATAAGTATAAAACTAAACCTCAGAAAAATTGTGTATATATTTACAGGTATATAAACATTAACTTTGAAGATTATGTGAAATGAGTCTACAACATTCAGCTTTCAATTATGATAATGTAAGATACACAAAAATAACCTTTACTAGAGCATTCGCTTGGAAAATTAATTGAACCATATAAAAAGCATCAAAGAAAACTGAACTGCTATGTTTTGGGATATTGTTAATTAAAGAAATACCTAAACAGCCAATCTGATATGAACAACTCTTAATCAAAGCATGACAACACATTATATCCAGACAAATTGCAAATCCTTTCATACTGTGTTGAAAAATGTGATTTTTTGCCATCTGCATTGCTCTTCCAAGGAATTTTCTACTTTGCATTTCTGCTGAAGGTTGGACCTAAATATTTTGAATTTTCAGCTAAAATAGAAGTCATGAATAGCTACATATATTACAAAGATATAAAATTTCATTCCCGAATCACAAAAATTGTTTCATTAAAGTACTTTTTTTTTATCTTTTCTTCATGTAACCAGATAAGTTACAAATAAAAAAAATCGAATAACGTGATCACTTTCTTAAGTTTGACTTTTTTGTATTTACCTACCAATAACATTTCAGACTACTAATTTTTATTTTAACTATATTTTTTATGTACTGCAATATTGTTATTTCTGTTGCATTTAACAGTTGCATAAAGAAATGAGAAAATACCCTACTGAACATTTTTCACATTTTCAACAGTGAGGGTATTTTAACCATGACATCAGTTCTGCATTTTGGTACAATTGGCTATGCATGTAATGGACTATGTATAACTGGTTGCTCTGTTAAGATCAGCAGTTCTAATTTAAGGATGGCTTTGCTTAAGTCTTATTATCTTTGACATATGCATTTCTTAATATATCTTTGATTCATATTAAAAATACCAAATACCTCCAAACATGCTAGGGTTAACATGATAAGTTTACAGAAAAACATGTAACTGTAATTTAACAAGTACAAAAGTAAATGGTAAAGATTGCAATCTGAATTTATGATCAGATGTTTGTAAATAAAGGAAATACTTGATGCTTATACAGTAACTTGTTTGCCTTCACATACATATCCCAGTACCCCAAAGTAGAATTGGGTTATTTGTGATGTTTGCTAATTCACTAATCAACAGCCCCTATAGTTTATTACATTTGATTAAGATACTAGCACATTGTCCCTCAATCCATGGTAAATAAAAGCAAAAAAAATAAAAATATTGGCAGCCATGCAGTTACCTTCCCTCTATTCAACAATTCAAGAAGAATTAAAAAAAAAAGAATATAACCTTAGTGTATAACAAATCAGGGTGATCAAGTTTAGTAGCAATGGGAATTGAAACCAAGACCCTCAAATCATAACCCCCTTCCCCCAAATCACCAAAGCTAAACAACCTCAAAGTAAAAAAACAAACTTCTGAGACTAAAATTGGTTAGAGCACAGATGACACTTTATTTATCTTTGTTTCAACAACAAAGAAACATAATAGCAAGTAAGCAGTTACATAGAATGTTGAGATCATTAAAAATGCTTATTTTGGTTAGTTGGTTATTTTTATAAAAATTAATTTAAATGTAAATTTAATTTATTGATTTCTAGAATACCCTGAAACAGTAATATAATCAGAAATGTTAATTTCAGTTAATCGTTTTAATCACAATTTCAATCTATCAGTTTGTTTACATAATATTAATCAATGTAATTGCTACCCATAGGAAATCAATTAAATTCTCCAGCTACAAATAAGTTTATGTGACGTTAATTTATGTAATTACTGCTCATAGATAATTGATTTAGTTGCCCAGCTACACCCAAAAGGTAACTCAGAAACTAAGTAATATTTTACATGTTTTTTTTTTTCCCTCTTCAGTTTTGCAACATAAAGTAGGTATGTGGTAAGTAAATTGTA
The DNA here is from genome assembly GCF_000517525.1 of Limulus polyphemus. Taxonomy (NCBI): domain Eukaryota; kingdom Metazoa; phylum Arthropoda; class Merostomata; order Xiphosura; family Limulidae; genus Limulus; species Limulus polyphemus. The sequence goes on from NW_013667934.1 coordinate 117,273, forward strand.
ATATTACCACATCAAACTGCAATAATTTTGTTTATACTAGCTGGAACCTTGAATCATATTACAATGAAACACCATTTCTGTGAAAATGTTTTATTATATTCATTCAAACTGTAATATACAGGATGATTCACAAGTCCATTGACAGGCAAATAAAATAAAAACTTGAAAGGAACATAGTTCTTAGTGGTATGGAATGAGATATTATGACCATCCCTGTGACAATATCATTGAAGTCATTCAATATCATACCCTTTGAGACTTTTATTAATGTATATCATAAACCCAAAATGTCAATGGGAAAGATGTAAATAATAGCAACTGAAACATACAAAACCAAAAAATTACCCAAATCACTCCCTAAGTTTGACATTTATAGACATAAATTCATCTCTTCCATGCATATGGCACTGTGTCACAGAAAATCAAATACCAACTATAGAAACAATTGAAATGTGGGTTTGAGGCACAAGGTCATAATTTTTCATAAGCAGGTCATTGCACCTTTGAAGGACCCAAAAGGTAGAAAGGTATTAGAATACAAGATCCCTACATAAAGTTGCACAAAAGAATTGTGTTTCAGCTGCTCCCAAATCTTCTAAATAACAGTACAGCATTTATTTGGAGAACAGTTTAACACAGTCCCACTATATGGAGAGTGTAATCAAAATGCCTGGATTGCTTCCAGTTCATATACTGAATAGTTTCCACATGAATGTCATCCTTCCTATCAGATAATAAGAAATGTGTGTCAGTGGCTAGTACTTTGGGCTCATTTATGCATAGATGCCATGTGGGCAGACCAAGAATAATAACCAATATTGACAACAAAACCACAGGTGTTAGCAATTATCACTCTTCAACAGCATTTTAAATATAGCTATTGATTTTTGATGATGAGGAACCCACTTTGAGACTAATAATGGTTGGAGACAGCTTGAATGGGTAATGAAGAAAAACTTTAATTTAAGTTTAACACAACAGTAAATGTACAACGTTTCGACAAGGTTTTGTCATCATCAGGTACCTACATCAATGTTCTTGAACTCTCCTCCATAGACCAATGACCCAAAACCTCTTGGTGATCCACCCAGGCACC
>NW_013667934.1:118389-125168 GCF_000517525.1 Limulus polyphemus
GGTTTTGTCATCATCAGGTACCTCATCAATGTTCTTGAACTCTCCTCCATAGACCAATGACCCAAAACCTCTTGGTGATCCACCCAGGCACCTCTGGCCACAGAGAAGGAAATGGGACCCCCACAGACATGTGGACCCTGTTCAACCACCAATGGAGATAGTCTACAAGGGATGAGGGAAGGGATGTAGAAGTATCCAAGGGATCCCGGGCAAGGCTCCATTGATTGTGAAGGACCCATAGAAGAAACTGCATATGGGCCCTGCCCAGGGGTATGAGAGGGGTCATGGAATATCACATCCCCAAAAGCTATAGAACCTCACGAGCTATAAGTGAGGGAACAGACAGGGCTTTCCAAACAGCCCATTCCATAGAATGGATGTAGAGAGGAGAAGGCTGGGCCTGACTGAGATGGGTGTTGAAGAAAACACCCAAATGGATAAGGTATTGGGTAGGACAAAAGAAAAACTTTTCTAATTTGACCAACCAGGCCACCTGTGCAGCTTCAGCCAGGAGCTAATGAGTGTGACAGCCTAATTCTCATTCAAAATAAGCAAGAAAAAGCCAGTCATCCATATAAACATGGAAGCGCAACCCCATGGCATGAATATGTTGAGCAAAGGAGCAGACCACATGACAAAACACGTATGGTGCTGAGCCTAGACTGAAAGGTAGGGTGCAAAACTGGTACACAACCCCCGATTGACAAACAGGAATGCTCTGCCACAGGAATGTGTAAGTAAGCATTGGAAATGTCTACCTTGGTATTCCAAATACCTGGAGAAAATTTCCACTGAAGAGAAAAGTGTGTCTCTATGGTAAAGCAAGGAGTGTGAAAATACTAATAGAGATGGGATGAATCTATGATAGGATGCCAGTCCTTGATCTTCTTGGGAACCACAAACAGGCAGGAGTAAAACCCCTGTAAACCTGTTGAAGCTGGTTTGATAACCTATTGTACGATGAGATCCTGAACTGCTTCTGACAGACATTGGCATGTCAAAGGATCCTGAGGAGAAAGGAAGGGAACATTGGATAATGAGGAAAGGAGAGAAAGGGGATAACATATCCCTTCAAGAGTACCTTGTGAACTCAGACATCAGTGGGAAGATGTTCCCACAGATGAACGAAATTCAAGAGACGAGCTCCCACTGGGCTCGAACCTACAACATAGTCACCAGTAGTACTGTTGATGGATCGAACCGTGGCACTGCAGGAGGGTGGGGCAGGAAGAGGTTGGGAAGGGGAAGGTCGGGGGAAAGAAATCGGTCCCGTGATCTGTCATGACTGCGACAAACGAGCTACCACCAAGGCCACCCGCATCTCCAACACATAATGGCATAAAAACAGTGCCATATGAAGATCCCTTACATAAGGAGCCTGGAGATGGGTCCATGCCAAAACCGCATCATGGCTCAAGAACGCGACAGCCGAAGATGGCAGACAAGCCAACATAGAAGTAAGGATGGAGAAGATTTCAGCAGAAAATTCCTCAGAGTTCCTGTGAAGGACCTCTGACAGAAGGTGAACGGAGGAAAGTACCTTAACAGGGTTGTGAGGATGAGACAAAGGCGAGAAAATTGGATGTAGGTACGTTGAACAGGGTAATCTGGATCCGCCCCTCCCCCCAATAATAAAACAGCTAGAATACACCTTTATCGATAAACTGTTGGTCGAGAAAGGGAAAGTCTGCCAGATGATAAGCAAGGGCGGACAGATCCGAAGTCCATGGGGGACAAGGCATACTAACACCCTCCCCATTTGAGAGGCAATACAGTCCATGTGAACCTTAATATTGGGGAGGGGGAAATTGTTTCATGTAAGAAAGAAGGTCTAAGGTCATAGGGAACAGGTAAGAGACAAAACATCACATACCTGAGAGATAAAGTCTGAAAAAATTGATGACGGACAAGCTTAATCGTCAGTTAGTGAATGGGAAGATGCGGCAAACTCGGGGGGGGGGATCAAAAACGTCTTCAGCCTGGCTCAACCCGAAAGTTTCAGTAGGATGTGTGGCCGAAGTAGGCGAGAAAGGTTAGCTCCCAGCAAATGAGCAATGATATATCTCCCGATGGATCGCCTGCAGCTGAAAATACGGCATCAGATGGCGGAGTACACGAAGTGATGATTGTAACTTAAGAATTCATAAGCTGGAAACACAAGGATGTATTGCTATATCAAAATATTAATTCCACAACTGTGAAGTGTAATAAATAAAGTTAAGAAAAAGGAGGAAAATAAACTACTTCAAGGTAACTGAAAAGTGTAAAAAATAATGTCTGGACTTGACAGCTGCTAAACGAAAGGTGATAGTTCGGTAGTGGCGCATAGAGGCAGTAACATGCTCTACGTGATAGTAGTGCTCTCCTATTAGTGGAGAGATGATGCATGATGATTTACATGAGAGATGTGTTGGAACTTTGGATTCCAACAGAGGGGGGATGAAGGACTGTGACATGCATTTCTGAAAATGTTCGTATATAGAGGGCAGCACAAAACAAGAAAAACTAACTTTGTGAGAGAAGGGAGAGTACCTTATCAGAATCAAGTTTTTGCATAAGAATTACATTCAAGTACTTTTTAACACGTGAATTAAAGCTCCTAAAAATTCATTAACATATAGAATTTCAGTTAAAACATATTATTAAACATGATCTAACAAAATATTTTTTTTTCAAACATTAAAAGGGAGTTTCGTACATTTCGGTTTTTGCTATGAAACTTGCTTTATCCTATATACGCAGCAGGGATCAATGTACACATGCCACAACCTTTTAAAGAATGCTATTCAATGATATGTATTTGTTATCAGAGTTATCAACTATTCATTTTATTCTACATTGCTGATTTAGTAACAGTTCGTGGTAGAGAAGAATACCAGATATAATGTATAGGGATACACAAAAAACCTGTTGATATGCATTCTGAAAGTTCTAGCAGTTGTGTAAATACAATATCCATTTCATTCTTCACAAGAATATCACCTTACATTTTGACTTGTCAGAGTCTGAATAAGACTGGTGTTATCAATTCACAGACATATTGTGAGTACAAATACTTTTGTGACACATCTGAATTTTTGTGTATAACAGACTTGTACCTTTTACTAAAAGCTTCACATTTTGAGCAGATACCCATAGTAAATTCAGAATTGTAGTCAACATTCCTTCTACAATATAGGGTTGGTTTGTACACATTTGGTTAACCTAGAGTGAAATGCATATATGATTGGTGTGAGTAGAGACTGGAAGGTTAGGCAGTATAATGTATTCAAATTCTTTCCAGTAAATCATTATTATAAGTTACCCGTATGTACCTTTCCTATTACACTTAAGATTAATGGTGAGATATCATTAAAAACTGAATTGACTTTATTATGAAAACTCGTTTTGTAACTTCTGCACAATAAATTAGATCCACACCTAATTTCTCAGCAATATAACAAATGAGAAATTATATAGGATTAAACCTTTACTGTTTTCCAATTCAACGTAAGAATATTCAGTTGTGAACTTGTGTACATGGATAAATTGTCAAGCATATGTGAAGATAATGACTTAACTGTATTTGAATAAAAGATCCTAAATTATTTTCACTAAGAAGAAAACCAAAAATTTGTATGATGTTTGATGAAAATGTTTTAAAATATAGTATAAAATAATAAACAGATTTATTTGTCATTGTGATTGCATTAAAGAAAATTAAAAGATAATATCAAAATTCAGTGTATGTAATTTTTATTTTATTGTGTTGTACAGGGTGATAAAGGGGTACCAGGAATGCCTGGACATCGAGGTTACCCTGGAGATCCAGGTCTTCCAGCACTAGACGGTATTGATGGAATCCCTGGACCAAAGGGTGATGTTGGAGAAAGGGGAGATATAGGTAAAACAAAAATCATGCAAAAATCTATCACACCTTGTTAAGACCTCTGTTCTCTAACACACACATGCGTCAGCAGACTATTTCATTTATTTTGTCTTGGAAATAGCCTCATTATGTGGTTGAATCCTATAAAAGTAAATATATATATATATATATAGTAATATTGTCTTTAGGCTACAAGACAATTGATAAGTGAAAGAATTTCTCACAAATAGTGAATGCAAGCCAAACAAAAATGTCATTATCCAAAGTTAATTTTTTGACCATCTATTCAAAGACATCTTTCATTAGGATCTATCAACAGAGGCAATCAAGAGAGAAGAGCTGTAGCTACCAGCTACTCATGATTGGTCAAAGGTAAAGACAAATGGGTTAGGTTTGTGAAGTGTAAAAGGTACCAGACTGTGACTGTATTAACTTGGATAATTAACACTGGTCAGGATTCAGCTCTTTTCAATCATACTGTGTGGGAAACATAACAGAAATTATCTTTTATCTGCCAACAAACAGTCCAAGAATTACTTATTCTCACATATAAACAAGAAAGCACAGCCTCAGAATACTGTGGACAATGAAGGACTGAAATATGTTTTTTTCTTAATACAAATAATTTTTAATACAAGTTACGTTCAGTCTTTTTTGTCTAAGATAAAGAGTTGATTATTTTAAATATGCTAATTAGAAATTTATGCACATAACCTTAATCACAGTGGTTGTATTAAGTAAAACATCAGTATGTGTTATATACATGCATACTTGTGATTGTGGTAATGCCTACATTTAGAAAGAACTTAAAATTATAACACAATTTTTTAATGCAAATAACATACAGTTTTTTTTAAGGTATTTATTTAAATTTAAACATGAGGTTAAGTAAGTTGTATTTGTGTGTTTGCACATATTAGTAATTATTTTAAGTGGTTCATGTGGATATATACATGCACATATACTTACAGTGTAGGTGCATACATGGATTTTGTGTATGTACATAAGTATAGAGATTTCTCTATTTGGCTAAGGGAAAGTTTTGGTATATAAAATTATACTTTTGGCTGGTAAATAACTTGGTATAAAACATCTAAGGAGTATTTAAATACATTAATATGTATACTTTTTCTTTGGAGCTTGATGAGGTATAAGATAGTATATAGATAGATAGAAATTATCATTGTGTAATATAACGTGTTTAAAAACATTTTAAACATTACTCAAAAAAATATCTACACCAAATTAAAATGTTACAGTTTGGTATAAAAAAAATGGATGTAACTAACTTTTGAAATATAAGTAATTACAATTTAGCCTCAGTATGATGATTTATTGACTATGTCATTTTCAAAAATTTCATTGTGTTATCTATTATTATTATCACACTTATTTGACTGATTTATATATGCTGATGCATTGGTGTGTTGCAATAGATATGAGCTGTGATGCAGACATGTTTAACAACTATATTTTTAATTCATAGAAAATTCATTATAGTTTTATAATACAATGCCTCTATGGGTATTTTTATGGCTGGAATATTTTAAAAAGCTTTTTTGAACAGAAAAATTAAAGTAGTGAAATTGTAGAGCAAAAGGACACAACATTTTCATACGGTGTTTTTATTTAAGTAGAAAAAAAATTGCACATTAGATCATTTAGAATGCATCAGGCTTCAAAACCACACTCTAACCCAATCCAAAGCAATGCCCTCATCTGCAAAGTGAAGGTTATTACCAGACAGTAAAACCATCTGCCTCATAAAAGTGTTGTGATGAAGATACTATTGATAAGATAATAAACAAATGTTTGAAACTGTCAAAGACTTATGAACCAAATATTCACACCCTCCAGCCACATCATGAAATCAGTAGCAGTTTTCAAATACTTGTCAAGCACCAAACCCACTCCACCCCAGTGTTCTCCAATGGGCTTTTATGCATTTGTTGTGCTTAAATGTACTGTTAGAAGCAGATATTTTATGAAATGCAGTTAACATTTGTTTTGTGTGATATCCATAATTCTTTCACTGAAATATATTTTTTGTCAAAGAGTCTTTTTGTTTTGTTTTTTGTTTTAAATTCTGATGCTGTAGTTGTAGCTCTACTTATTAACAACTATTGCATTGATGAATACTAAAATTAGATATAATTTTGGGAAGTTTAAAGGATGATAAGGTTCCTGGGACAGATAATATTTCCACAAGAGGTTTTGAAGGAGGTTAAGGATTGAATATATGAGCCACTTGCTACTATTTTTTGTATGTCCTTGCATAGTGAGCAAGCACCAGAGGATTGTAAGTTGGCAAATGTTACTCCTCTTTTCAATGGAGGTAATAAAAATTGTCCTAGTAATTATAGGCCTGTTAGTCTTACATCAGTTGTGGGAAAAGTTTAGTAAAGTCTGATAAAAGATGCTTTGCAATTCATTTAACAAAGTTTATAATTTTATTGGATAGTTAATATGGTTTTACTCAGGGAAAATCATGCCTTACAAATCTTTTGACATTCATTGAAAAGGTTACTGCTTGTGTAGATGAGGGTAAGGGTGTAGATTTGGTGTAACTGGATTATCAGAAAGTATTGGACAAGGTGCCACATTAAAGGCTTTTAGAAAAAATTATCTCTATAGTTGTGGGGGATACATTGGTAACTGGATAGAAGAGTGGCTGATTGGAAGAAGGCAGAGGGTTATTCTAAATGGAGTTCAGTCAAACTCGATTAATGTCACAAGGCTCAGTCTTGGAACCTTTGCTCTTTTGATTTATATCAGTAACATAGATGAAGGAATGGTCAATAAATTACTTACATTTGCTGATGATATTGGGTTCTTGGGTGTTTCTGGCTGTGAGTAGGATGCTGCTGCTTTACAAAAGGATTTAGATCATTTAATGAGTTGGACAAATAAA